>NW_013706694.1:0-477 GCF_000517525.1 Limulus polyphemus | reverse complement strand
GATTATTATTCTCAACCCATGTATTACTTGGGTTTGCTGTTGTAATCTAGATTATTATTCTCAACCCATGTATACTTGGGTTTGCTGTTGTAACCTAGATTATTATTCTCAACCCATGTATACTTGGGTTTGTTGTTGTAACCTAGATTATTATTCTTCAACCCATGTATACCTGGTTTGTTGCTGTAACCTAGATTATTATTTTCAACCCATGTATACTTGGGTTTGATACTGTAACCTAGATTATTATTCTCAACCCATGTATACTTGGTTTGTTGTTGTAACATAGATTATTATTTTCAACCCATGTATACTTGGGTTTGATACTGTAACCTAGATTATTATTCTCAACCCATGTATACTTGGGTTTGTTGCTGTAACCTAGATTATTATTTTCAACCCATGTATACCTGGGTTTGTTGTTGTAACATATATTATTATTTTCAACCCATGTATACTTGGGTTTGTTGCTGTAAC
>NW_013706693.1:0-477 GCF_000517525.1 Limulus polyphemus | reverse complement strand
TTTTTCAGTTGGGTACCACTCTACTCTTAAGTCTTCAGTTGGGTACCACTCTACTCTTAAGTCTTCAGTTGGGTACCACTCTACTCTTAAGTCTTCAGTTGGGTACCACTCTACTCTTAAGTCTTCAGTTGGGTACCACTCTACTCTTAAGTCTTCAGTTGGGTACCACTCTACTCTTAAGTCCTCAGTTGGGTACCACTCCACTCTTAAGTCTTCAGTTGGGTACCACTCCACTCTTAAGTCCTCAGTTGGGTACCACTCCACTCTTAAGTCTTCAGTTGGGTACCACTCCACTCTTAAGTCTTCAGTTGGGTACCACTCCACTCTTAAGTCTTCAGTTGGGTACCACTCCACTCTTAAGTCTTCAGTTGGGTACCACTCTACCCAAAGTCTTCAGTTGGGTACCACTCTACCCAAAGTCTTCAGTTGGGTACGACTCTACCCAAAGTCTTCAGTTGGGTACGACTCTACCCAAAG
>NW_013706692.1:0-477 GCF_000517525.1 Limulus polyphemus | reverse complement strand
TAACTTCATCCTCATCAGCAAACATCGATATATATATATTATGGTCAAATGCCTGTTGTTCCCCGGTGAGACAAGCGGTAAGTCTATGGATTTACAGTGCTACAATATGGGTTTCTATTTCCCGCAGTAGACACAGCAGATAGCCCAATATGGCTTTGCTCTAAAATAACCAAAACCAAATGTTTGTTACGCCCTGTATCTTCTGAACGGTCAGTCTTCGTATGTGCTGAACAGTCAGTCTTCGTATGTGCTGAACAGTCAGTCTTCGTATGTGCTGAACAGTCAGTCTTTGTATGTGCTGAACGGTCAGTCTTTGTACGTGCTGAATGGTCAGTCTTTGTATGTGCTGAACGGTCAGTCTTTGTACGTGTACTGTGCTGAACAGTCAGTCTGAGAACAAAACGTATTACGAACAAAAAGACGAGACTTCCTCCGTCGACTTATTGGAAGAAATATTTCGACAATACGATCACGAAC
>NW_013706691.1:0-477 GCF_000517525.1 Limulus polyphemus | reverse complement strand
GTACGGGTAACGCCCCATGACGGGCGCTGGGTTTCCCCATTCGGACACCCTCGGATCACAGCTCGGTTGACAGCTCCCCGAGGCCTATCGCGGCCTCCCACGTCCTTCATCGGCTCCTGATGCCCAGGCATCCACCATGCGCTCTTAACAACTTGACCACAACAAGATGCTCGCATCCACTATGCAACACTCAACCCACAACCACACCAACCAAGAAGAAACCACCACCCACACACGCAGGCGTTAGGAAGCCCTCGACCTGAGCGGCCAAAGAAAACAACCCACCAGCTCCGAAGAACCACCAGGTGTCCTCTCAGGACCCAACAGTGTGCCAAGCCAAACGGTCCGACGTACTGCGTTCCACCCAACGCACCCGACCCACGAACGAGGCCGCAAATGCGATTCAATGAAGGAACCACAGACTCACCATGAGCACAACTCACAGAGCATCGTGGTGCCCCACCACATGATGGGACT
>NW_013706690.1:0-477 GCF_000517525.1 Limulus polyphemus | reverse complement strand
TTTTAGAAACACAGTAACTATTCCTGTTCATATGCTAATTCTTGAAAGTTCCTCTCGACTAGATTGGGTTTTAGTGTTTTAGCGTTATCGCATTTCTGACGAAGATAGACTGTTATTGTAATTGTAATAGAAGTGTTTGTAATACTTGAGTCAGCACTATTTTGAACAACAACAATTGCAATGTCTCCTTTCTCTTTATATCTGAACGCTATTTATGTAGGCGACAAAACACGTAGAAGGAAAATGATTTCTATGTGGTTTAGATTGAAATAAAACACGAAAAGATGAAAAGAGATAAAGCTAGAAATAACACAAAGAGCAATTTAAAATAATAGCACTGACCGCACTGACCTGAATTTTGCAAGTTCTCAATCCCATTTTGTTTCTACTTTAGAGTTTAATTACCGTTTATGTGTGTTTCTCCATCTAACTATCATTTGGTTAAAAAACATTCTATACTGGCTTAATTCTTCAAGT
>NW_013706689.1:0-477 GCF_000517525.1 Limulus polyphemus | reverse complement strand
TCCCATCCAACGGACGGGTACTCCAGCCAGTGATTGAATATTTGCTATAAAGTCTTATCAATACTATAACTGTAACTACCAGTTTGGCCACCAATTTTGATTTCATTCCTTTAAATTGCATGCACAATCCTTTTTTGGCTGCACCTTTTTATCGCACCTAAGATGTTTTTGAGTAGATAACATGACTTTTTGTCAATAAACACCAACAAACCACAACAAGTATCAAAGTGACACTCGATGGTAACCAAGATTGGCTTTAGGATCACAACCCTATTATTCGTAACAGACCTATACTTTGCAGTTCTTTAAAATATATGGTGGTAGGTTTTTTTCTCTCTAAAACAATGTTAATAGCTTCCATGGAATTTATATTAACAGTTTCTTGTCACCACCCGCATGCACTCGGTACAACCACATCAAGCATCATTATTTACGATAATTGCTTAAGCTAATGACACGTGACATTAAACACTCTTT
>NW_013706688.1:0-477 GCF_000517525.1 Limulus polyphemus | reverse complement strand
CAAGTTATGTTTAACTCTTAATGCTGTGAATTATGTCCAATATGCACCAGTTATGTTTAACTCTTAATGCTGTGAATTATGCCCAATATGCACCAGTTATGTTTAATTCTTAATGCTGTGAATTATGTCCAATATGCACCAGTTATGTTTAATTCTTAATGCTGTGAATTATGTCCAATATGCACCAGTTATGTTTAATTCTTAATGCTGTGAATTATGTCCAATATGCACCAGTTATGTTTAATTCTTAATGCTGTGAATTATGTCCAATATGCACCAGTTATGTTTAATTCTTAATGCTGTGTATGAATCTAGCTTAAGTCACACATTCTTGATCAGCAAGCACAAAAAAAAACTATTTTGAAAACAATGGAATAAGTCAACCAAATTGTAAGATTAAATATCCACTGATCAACATGATCTTCTGTAGGATATAATGAAACTAACTTGATATCCATTGATCAACATGATCTTCTG
>NW_013706687.1:0-477 GCF_000517525.1 Limulus polyphemus | reverse complement strand
GTAACCTTCCACAGGAACAGCACAGTCCAGTACGGTACATATGTTTATTTACACATTGTTAATAAAAGCCCGGATTGGTGTGCTCTATGATACAACGTTTACAGCATCTCTTCACCATCCTGTAACCTTCCACAGGAATAGCTCAGTCCAGTACGGTACACGTGTTTATTTACACATTGTTAATAAAAGCCCGGATTGGTGTGTTCTATGATACATCGTTTAGAGCATCTCTCCACCATCCCGTAACCTTCCACAGGAACAGCTCAGTCCAGTACGGTACACGTGTTTATTTACACATTGTTAATAAAAGCCCGGATTGGTGTGCTCTATGATACAACGTTTACAACATCTCTTCACCATCCTGTAACCTTCCACAGGAATAGCTCAGTCCAGTACGGTACACGTGTTTATTTACACATTGTTAATAAAAGCCCGGATTGGTGTGTTCTATGATACATCGTTTAGAGCTATCTCTCC
>NW_013706686.1:0-477 GCF_000517525.1 Limulus polyphemus | reverse complement strand
TAGTGAATTCCTTCTTATATGTCTGAGAAATAACATTTTCAAACAACATTTCCTTATCACGAACTTGTTAACATAACTGTATCTAATACGAAGAGAGCTCACGTTTCGTTTGAAATTCGTAAAATATTAGAAAAATATTTCTTTTGAGTAAAGTTACTTCTACCTGCTCAGGTACACCCGGAACTTGGTCGACGAAGGTAATGGAAAATTCAACCTTATGATTCTGGCATGGTCCGAAGGTCAAGGGAGTAGCATACACGACCATTCGAATGCACACTGCTTTATGAAGGTGACCGTTTTATCCTCTAGTTGTAGCTGGTACCATTATAAGGAACTGTTGATAATATACATGGTTTACATGATAGGAAAACAGTTAGGTAACATGATAATTATGTGGAAAAAAAGTTAATCTCGTTGATACGTATTATAAAAATTAATGGCATGGTGTGATGTAACTACTGATAGAGGTTATGACAT
>NW_013706685.1:0-477 GCF_000517525.1 Limulus polyphemus | reverse complement strand
TATATATATATATATATATATCTGTGTCAGTGCAAACTACTTGTACTTGATGATGACAAAACCTTGTCAAAGCGTTGTACATTTGATGTTATGTTAAACGTATATTAAAATTTTTCTTCATTACCTATTCAAGCCATATTTCTGAAAGGACACAGCATACAGCCATGACCTTGACATCAACTCTGCTCATGCTATCAAAGTTTTTGACACTCTCTTAAAGCCCCTACAGCCAGGTCATTGTGTGTTTGCCAACAGGTACTACACTTCAGCAGCTCTTGTAGATTATCTACACAGACACACACTAACCATGTTGGCTTTCCTGCAGAAGTGAAAAGTCTGAAACTTGACCATCAGGAAATGAGGTGGTTTTTGGACTCAGGAAACAAAACACTGTGTGTTCATTGTAGGAACAAAAAGGTAAAAAAGCCAATGTGTTGGTATTAACAAAAGCTGCAGTGCAAACCATTCGAAAGGAGC
>NW_013706684.1:0-477 GCF_000517525.1 Limulus polyphemus | reverse complement strand
ATGGTGTTACTTTAGGTACACTATTGCATATCCCGGTAAACTATGGTGTTATTATAGGTACATTATTACCTGTGTCAGTAAAGTGTGGTTTTATCATAAGTATGCTATTATTTGTCTCGGTAAAGTGTGGTTTTATGTAGGTAACATTATTACATGTGTCAGTAAAGTATGGTATTATTATAGGTACATTATTACCTGTGTCAGTAAAGTGTGGTGTTATTATAGGTACATTATTACCTGTGTCAGTAAAGTATGGTGTTACTTTAGGTACACTATTACATGTCCCGGTAAACTATGGTGTTATTATAGGTACTTTATTTTCTATGTCAGTAAAGTGTGGTGTTATTATAGGTACATTATTACCTGTGTCAGTAAAGTATGGTGTTACTTTAGGTACATTATTACATGTGTCAGTAAAGTGTGGTGTTATTATAGGTACATTATTACCTGTGTCAGTAAAGTGTGGTATTATTATAG
>NW_013706683.1:0-477 GCF_000517525.1 Limulus polyphemus | reverse complement strand
TCAAAGTAGACACAGTAGATATCTCAATGTGGCTCTAAAATAAATATTTTTAAAGGAGACTCAGTAAATATCTGAATGCGTTTTTGAAACATATAGATCCTAAAGTAGACACAGCAGATATCTCAATGTGGGTCTCAAACAAGTAGATCATAAAGTAGACACAGTACATATCTCAATGTGGCTCTAAATCTTATAGATCATACAGGAGACATATTAGATATCTCAAAGTGGCTCTATAACAAATTGGTCGTAAAGTAGACACAGCAGATACCTAAATGTGGCTCTAAAACAAATATGTCGTAAAGGAGACATTATATATATATCAATGTGGCTCTAAAACCAAAAGATCATGAAGTAGACACAGTGAATTTCTCAATATGGCTCTAAAACAAATATATTGTCAAGTAGACATAGTAGATATCTCAATGAGGCTCTATAAAAAATAGGTGGTAAAGTAGACAAAGTAGATATCTCAAT
>NW_013706682.1:0-477 GCF_000517525.1 Limulus polyphemus | reverse complement strand
TTGAAGCTCTGTAGCTCATCAGCAGACGTGGCAGTGTATGTCCATTTTATCTTGGGTTGAAGCTCTGTAGCTCATCAGTAGACGTGGCAGTGTATGTCATTTTATCTTGGGTTGAAGCTCTGTAGCTCATCAGCAGACGTGGCAGTGTATGTCATTTTATCTTGGGTTGAAGCTCTGTAGCTCATCAGTAGACGTGGCAGTGTATGCCATTTTATTTGGGTTGAAGCTCTGTAGCTCATCAGTAGAACGTTGCAGTGTATGCCATTTTATCTTGGGTTGAAGCTCTGTAGCTCATCAGTAGACGTGACAGTGTATGCCATTTTATCTTGGGTTGAAGCTCTGTAGCTCATCAGTAGACGTGGCAGTGTATGTCATTTTATCTTGGATTGAAGCTCTGTAGCTCATCAGCAGACGTGGCAGTGTATGCCATTTTATTTGGGTTAAGCTCTGTAGCTCAGTCAGTGACCTGTCAGTGTT
>NW_013706681.1:0-477 GCF_000517525.1 Limulus polyphemus | reverse complement strand
GGTAAAACAAAGTATAATTTTAGTAGCTTGCTAAATTTAATGTAATAAGAAATAAAATACTAAAACTATTATAACCCAGGAACTGAAATCATACAGAAAATAACCTTGACATTAAATATAACAAGAGCAATCAGAGAGACTGCATACCCTCACCCTACCGCAAATTTTTTGGATTTTTAGTTTCAATGTGCATCTAAAATTCGGTCCTAATCCGATAACTTTTTACACAGTTATTATCAACAAGCTGAGAAAATGCCTTATATCTCCATTATAAAAATGTTTCAAAGTGGTCCAGAATCCGGATCTTGACCAAATCTCGGGAGAACCGTCCTATTGGGACACCCTATCTCCTGTAAAAAATTCACATAAATAGGTTTATTATTTTTCAGTGAAGGTCTAAAGCTAAAAGTATCACAGAACTTGACTTAAATTCGAAAAGAACATAACAAATGTGAAGCTCGTATTGATTGTTTGTAA
>NW_013706680.1:0-477 GCF_000517525.1 Limulus polyphemus | reverse complement strand
GTCGATCTGAGGTTTCTGTATCTCATATTTGCTGAATAAAAGATAAATTATATCGTTTATATAAATTTCATATTTAATGTATTCAATTTTACAGATAGCAACAACCTTCATGAACATAATACCCTTGTTTTGTTACTAACTAAACATAAAAAATACTTTTAGTGCAGGTGTCTAGATTAAAACACACAATACGTTCGGTGTTAGTGTGTAGATTAACACACACAATACGTTCAGTGTTAGTGGTGAGATCATAACGAAACACATAATACGTTCGGTGTTAGTGTCTAGATTATAATGAAACACAGAATACGTTCGGTGTTAGTGTCTAGATTATAATGAAACACAGAATACGTTCAGTGTTAGTGTCTAGATTATAATGAAACACAGAATACGTTCAGTGTTAGTGTCTAGATCATAACGAAAGATAGAATACGTTCGGTGCTAGTGTCTAGATTATAACGAAACCTAGAATACGTT
>NW_013706679.1:0-477 GCF_000517525.1 Limulus polyphemus | reverse complement strand
CTCTTGGGCTGCTCTTTTACTGATGAATAATGGGATCGACCGAAACCTTATAACGCCTCCATGGCTGAAAGGGCGAACACGTTCGGGAATGGAAATTTAAACCCGAGACCCGCAGATTGGGGATCGAACGCCCTATCCATCTGGCCATGTCGAACACAAAAATTCTTAATTCTGACATCAACATACTAAATTCAACGTTCAATTACTACAGAACACTAAATGTAATCTTTTAGGCCTAATTCACGAGCTAAAAACACAAAATGAAGGCCATGTATCAAGATAATGTAAAGAGAACATTCTAGAATACCTATACATTAGATATATTCTTAAAAACCCAAAGGTAATTAAATCAGAAATACCCTTAAATTGAATGGGCAAACATTGTTCCACGTAGAACTTGAAAAAGTAAGTATTTGATCCAAATGCTATGCTGCTACTGAGTAAGTATTTTATCTATTAGGTCGTCAAGAAATTAAT
>NW_013706678.1:0-477 GCF_000517525.1 Limulus polyphemus | reverse complement strand
TATATATACACACACACACACACACACACACACACACACACACACATGTTAGAGCTACGACTTAATTTATATTTTACGTTAATTTCATCAAATAATTATCAAATGAATAAATAATATGTACGATATGCAAGCTCAAGATAAAGTTATTTTTATGAAATTTTGATTATTATATATTTTGTATTTTATATAAATACAAGATAGTTCCGTGGAATGTAATACAATTTTTATTGTTACTCAAATTGATGTTTCATGATTAACGTAATAAAATAAATATTTACAGTTTTGTATAATGGAAAAAAATGAAATAGTTATGAGTTATAATTTGGTGTTAATATTATTGATTATCAAAAGTATCACAAGTCCTAATAAATATTGGACTCTGTTTAATATAAATACAAAATTCTGAGGAGGTAAAATTTAGTCTGAATATTGGTATTGTTACGACAGCAGAAGTCACGCGACGCTGGAAGCATACGC
>NW_013706677.1:0-478 GCF_000517525.1 Limulus polyphemus | reverse complement strand
AGTAGGATTTGACAGTCGCTCTCATAAAGCGAACCCCAGACCCGCGGATCCACAGTTTGGCACACTAACTGTTAGATTACGCCCAGTACTAGGGAAGGTGAGATATTAACATTAAAATATCACACGATTAAAAAAAAGTATTTCGTTATGTTTAGGTCATTGATCAAACTTAGGAGATATCACAGGAACAGTAAAAAATAAAGAACAAAATGAATCAAATACAGTCTGAAAGCTGTCGAATAAATTCATTACTTTCCCTTAAGTAAATACTACTGTGAAACAGAATCAGATCTATAACACAATCATTTTATTCATTTTTTTTTGTATTTTAAAATTATTTTAAAACTAGCAGTAAAACTTATTCAAATTTTTATAGACTGCCCGGCATGGCCAGGTGGTTAAGACGCTCGAC
Source organism: Limulus polyphemus (assembly GCF_000517525.1). Lineage (NCBI taxonomy): Eukaryota > Metazoa > Arthropoda > Merostomata > Xiphosura > Limulidae > Limulus > Limulus polyphemus. Next base: position 66 of record NW_013706677.1, on the reverse strand, counting down.
TCACAATCTGCAGGTTCAAACTCCTGCTCCACCAAACATGCTCGCCCTTTCAGCCGTGGGGGCGTT
>NW_013706676.1:0-478 GCF_000517525.1 Limulus polyphemus | reverse complement strand
AAAATTGATTTTATTTTCAAGATTTTTTGAACTATAGAAAGAGCTTCATTAAAACTTCAAGCTTAATTAAACTTTGTAACAGAACCTTAATTTTTAGAATAAGTTTTTTACAAACACCCAATAACAAGCCCGACCAATCACTAAAAACAGCTAGTTATTTGCATGTGGCTAATGTATTTACTTCTCTATATTCTGTATGTCTTTGGGATTAAAGGACTATTTTTCTAAACTCTCCATATCTTGTGTTGTTCTTATTTTAAATGACAATTTCTCTAAGCTTCTCTAAATTCTGTATATCTTTGAAATTAAAGAAAATCTTTTGTGAACTCTATATACCTTTGGAATTAAAAGGTAGCTTCTCTAAACTCTGTATATCTGTGGGATTGTAGGAGTAATCGTTATTTCTTCGTTAAATCTAAAACATTTAGAGTTTTCTCACCTTAATCTAATGGCTATTTAAAGTTACAATTGTACACGT
>NW_013706675.1:0-478 GCF_000517525.1 Limulus polyphemus | reverse complement strand
CTTACAACATAGATGTTACATGCTACTACAATATCCTCTAATGCAGAATAGATACTGTTTACTATAGAGAATGACGAAATTAGAACAAGGCATTACCTCAATGACTTTCTGGACTATTTGTTTAGGCTAAAGCTGCATACAAACGAAATAAATTTTAAAAGTTCCTACATTACTAAAGCAGTAATCTGTGATCTAGCAGTATGATAGGAAAAGAACAAAATGATAGGAACAAAACCAGGTTGCAAATTGTTTGACTTAGATCATTTTTCTCTTGTTCATACCAAGTTTTGTTTCAAGGCAGCTGTGTTAGGCCATAATTACTGGCTATATTGAATTAAGTAACTGCTTAAATGGACAGAAAATCACTGAAATGAAATAAAAAAAAAATAATATAAAAGCATAAATGAATATAAAACAGATTTAAAACTTATTAAATATGTTAAGTTAAATCTCTGGATTAAAAATTAATGAAATTTTG
>NW_013706674.1:0-478 GCF_000517525.1 Limulus polyphemus | reverse complement strand
AGTATTCCACTATAATTTATCAGGCTTAGTAACTAGGTTGTATTTGGGTCTAAAAAAAATGTTGTTGTTTTTTTTGAGCTCAGTAATGTCTTACCACTTGTAATCTACCATGGAAAGAAAGGGTTCAACATACTACATAACACGCAAAAAATCAATATTTAGGAATTTCTTTTTAATATTTACTTTTAAGTTAAGAAATTAACTAATGCACAATACTAAAATGTGATTTATAATCTACAATTTGATACCAAACTTATTGACATACGTTCATAAAATAGTAGTTCAGTAAAATTTTTAATGTAAGTCTACAAATGCAATAACACCACCTTTGATCCATGAAAATAGGAAGACCCGTCTCATTAAGGTTAACAGTTAAATTGAAGTAGAGAGCATAAAAGATGGAACCTATGTTGCTCAAAGATGCACCAACAATTTAGAGCAGTAGGAGTTATCGAAAAGGTAATCATAGCCAAGAGTC
>NW_013706673.1:0-478 GCF_000517525.1 Limulus polyphemus | reverse complement strand
TTTACAGTAACACTGTTCATTTGTTACTGTAAATACTACTTTCATCACCAGCAGGTTACTCACAATTATTTCAGTGTTACTGTAAATACTACTTTTATCATCATTAGGTTACCCACAATTATTTCATGATGAGTGTTATTGTAAATACTACTTTCATCATCAGCAGGTTACCCACAATTATTTCATGAACAGTGTTACTGTAAATACTACTTTCATCATCAGCAGGTTTCCTGTGATTATTTCATGAAGTGTTACTGTAAGTACTACTTTCATCATCAGCAGGTTACCCACAATTATTTCTTAAACAGTGTTACTGTAAATACTACTTTCATCATCAGCAGGTTACCTGTGATTATTTCATGAACAACATGAAATAATCACAGGTAACCTGCTGACGATGAAAGTAGTATTTACAGTAACACTGTTCAAGAAATAATTGTGGGTAACCTGCTGATGATGAAAGTGGTATTTTCAGTAA
>NW_013706672.1:0-478 GCF_000517525.1 Limulus polyphemus | reverse complement strand
ACAATTCTTTCCAATTGGTCTTGTCCTTTGCGGACCTGCGAACCCTGATCAAGTCACTTCTGGATCGCTTTGCGAAGACTGCTGAACTTACTCCAAAGAAGCTGGCTTTCTTCGATCCATTCTTAAAACTATACCAAACGGACAAACCTATGATGCCCTTCCTGATTCCTCCCCCATGTTTCCGACGTCGAAAGACTTCACACAAACACGGCCGGCCCTGAAAAGTCACGCAAAAGGCGCAAAACATCAGACCGCGCTGAAAAAGTTTGAAGAAAATGCTCTTTCCTCTCTCAAGATCACAGAACTGTTTTCTCCAAAAGGTTAGTGTGTTTGCATTTTCTATTTTTGTTCATGGGTGGTCAGTGACGGAGTACGGGGTCGAGTCAAAATGGCCACTTAGCAAAATGTTCACTTCGGCGAGTTCGGGAGCAAGTGGCCTAAGTTACTAAAGTAAATACTATGCCATTATAGATATGTG
>NW_013706671.1:0-478 GCF_000517525.1 Limulus polyphemus | reverse complement strand
ATGCCTTTACTGTATTTCCACGGTGATAATAACCAGTTTGATATAAGGAAAAGCGTTTGTGTGTGTGTGTGTGTGTGTGTGTCTTTAATTTATTGTTCCTCGAACTTTTCTTCACATCATTTCAGAAGAGAACAAGTTATCATTTTGTCATTAACTTCACCAGTGAATTATTTTCAGCCAACAACACACCACGGCACACTTGTTGTTGATTTAATATTCAGCCATTATTAATTAAGTACATCTGTTCTTGAGTCATCGAACTTCGGTAACTTAACTTTCGGCCTATTCATTTCAAATACCGCTGACGTTCATTTTTACGGACGACCCTCCAAAGTGTATCTTTTGATGTGTATTCCGCAGTATACGTTTAATGTTAAGTTTATTTGTGTGTTTTTTTTTCTTTTCTGATAGTTGCTTCGTGATCTTTAATATTTAGGAATTATGGAAACGCAGAAAAAAAATCACTGTTCAGCATAAT
>NW_013706670.1:0-478 GCF_000517525.1 Limulus polyphemus | reverse complement strand
GTTCTAGAACACTGTAGTTCATGTTGAAATAAGATCAGTCAACAACGTTCTAGAACACTATATTTCATGGTGAAAGTAAGATCTGGTCAACAACGTTCTAGAACACTATAGTTCATGTTGAAAATAAGCTCAGGTCAACAACATTCTAGAACACTGTAGTTTATGGTGAAAGTAAGATCAGGTCAACAACGTTCTAGAACACTATAGTTCGTGTTGAAAATAAGCTCAGGTCAACAACGTTCTAGAACGCTATAGTTCATGTTGAAAGTAAAATCAGGTCAACAACGTACTAGAATATTGTATTCCATTTTGAAAATAAGATCAGGTCAACAACGTTCTAGAATACTATAGTTCATGTTGAAAGTAAGATCAGGTCAACAACGTTCTAGAACACTATAGTTCGTGTTGAAAGTAAGATAAGGCCAACAACATTCTAGAACACTATAGTTCATGTTGAAAATAAGATCGGGCCAACAAC
>NW_013706669.1:0-478 GCF_000517525.1 Limulus polyphemus | reverse complement strand
GTGTAAGGATGTAGTCACGACACCAATTAATAATCAGTGTAAGGATGTAGTAACGATAATAATTAATAACCTCTGTAAGGATGCAGTAACGATACTAATTGATACTCTGTGTAAGGATGTAGCAATGATACTAATTAATAATCTATGTGAGGATGTATTAATGATATTAATTAATAATCTATTTAAGGATGTAGTAAAGATGCTAATTAACCTGTGTAAAGCTGTAGTAATGATACTAATTAACTAGTGTAAGGATGTAGTAATGATACAAATTAACCTGTGTAAAAACGTAGTAATGATATTAATTAATAATCTATTTAAGGATGTAGTAACGATACTAATTAATAATCTGTGTAAGGATGCAGTAATGATACAAATTAACCTGTGTAAAGATGTAGTAATGATACTAATTAATAATCTATGTCAGGATGTAGTGTATTTTATAGCCATGTGGACATAATTATCAATATAAAATGTT
>NW_013706668.1:0-478 GCF_000517525.1 Limulus polyphemus | reverse complement strand
AGTTATTCTTTATTAAATTTAAGATGTCTAAAACCAGGTGGTTTCACTAAACACGTGTACAACTTGTATAAATAAACTCACCATACAATAGTTTTCTGTAGGGTCACAGCTCTTTAAATGGGTTTCATTAAACTCGTAACAAGGGGCAACAGATCCAGTGCCCTCGGTGTTGTAAGTTCCGCAGCGGTAGCAGTTGAGGCTCGATACTGTGGGAATTCAAATATAATTGAAATAAAAAAAAGTTGCAAGTTGTAACCGACAGGTGCTCAATAAAAAGTTACAACGAATAGATTTTAAAAAGTTAGTCCTGAATAACACTTGAGGGAAGTAATTTTGCCCTACAACCGATCTTATTTATTCACGTGCCCCGATTATTACGATACAGATAAGATTTTTTTTTGTCTTACAATAAAACCTAACAACCAAATTAGAAAATGTGAACAGCTTCAGAATTGTTTGTTTTGTTTGTTTTTTGGAA
>NW_013706667.1:0-478 GCF_000517525.1 Limulus polyphemus | reverse complement strand
TGGATTCCCAAGCCATCCCATCGGAGACACACAAAAAAGACCTTGGTGTTTGGCTGTCAAGCAGCCTGTCGTTTTCGCATCACCACCAGGTCTGTGCATCGAAGCATTCGAGGTCCTGAAGATGATATCGCGGAGTTTTCCGCGTATATCAAAATCTGACTTTGAAATGCTCTATGGGGTGTACATCCGCCCCTTGCTGGAGTACGCAAACTCCGTTGTTTACTCCCCACTTAAACGGGACGTTTACACCTTAGAACGAGTCCAGCGTATTGCCACAAAACTGGTCCAAGGAATCTCTCAATTGGACTATGGCGCGCGATTGGAAGTGCTGAACCTTTATCCCCTGGACAAACGGCGCCTCCGTGGTGACCTGATCTTCACATTCAATCTCTTCCTATCTGGTAAAGCGGAGGAGTTTTTCACTTTTATCTCACACCAATCAACTCCGTGGGCACGATAAGAAGCTGTTCAAACCCCG
>NW_013706666.1:0-478 GCF_000517525.1 Limulus polyphemus | reverse complement strand
GCCATGCTAATTATTTAAATTTGGACATTACTTTTATAGAAGGTACAGTGCCGTTACATAGATGATTTAATATCTATGAATTTTACACCAAACCTAATGTATCCAACAGAACTTACAATAGAAAGAAGTAACAATAAGTATAAGTTAGAGCCATGCTAATTATTTAAATTTGGACATTACTTTTATAGAAGGTACAGTGCCGTTACATAGATGATTTAATATCTATGAATTTTACACCAAACATAATATATTCAACAGAACTTACAATAGAAAGAAGTAACAATAAGTATAAGTTAGAGCCATGCTAATTATTTAAATTTGGACGTTACTTTTATAGAAGGTACAGTGCCGTTACATAGATGATTTAATATCTATGAATTTTACACCAAACATAATATATTCAACAGAACTTACAATAGAAAGAAGTAACAATAAGTATAAGTTAGAGCCATGCTAATTATATAGATTTGGACGTTAC
>NW_013706665.1:0-478 GCF_000517525.1 Limulus polyphemus | reverse complement strand
GTTACATTTTCACATCAAACACTTTTTGTGCTACTATCCTTGATGAAGCTCCAATGGCAAAACTCTTGCTGAAATAAAGAATTATTGATATTATCTGGAGAGTAAAGGTAGATTTTTAATAACTCAAATACACCTGAATACATGTACAATATTTGTTATCTAAAACAGTTTAGAACATATATGATTGCAAATACAGTTTTTGAAATTTATTTAAATATTTCTGACTAAAAAAATGTTCATTCTTATATTAGTGTGTTATGTTGTATTAAAAATGTACATATGTATTTTTAATTATAGTAATAAATTAGTAATACTGAACATATAACACTTGTATGCAAATGAAAAATACTAAAAACAGTAAAAGCCCAAAATGTTCTGTATCTTTTTTTGTTGTTTTAAATGCTTTGTTTAAAGATAAATATCCACAATAATGTGTATTATACCATACATACTTCTACTCTTGTGGTTTAATATATCT
>NW_013706664.1:0-478 GCF_000517525.1 Limulus polyphemus | reverse complement strand
TTTAACTGTGGCAAAAACTCTGACATCATAAAACTATACATCATTTAATGTGGTAATAAGCTGGCCTAATCGAACTGTAACCGTCAGTCAACATGGTCAATAAGCCGGAATAATAAACTATACATCATTTAATGTGGTAATAAGCTGGCCTTTGACGGTTACAGTTCGATTCTCAACATGGCCAATAAGCCGGATTAATAAAACTATACGTCATTTAATATGGTAACAAGCTGGCCTAATCGAACTGTAACCGTCAGTCAACATGGCCAATAAGCCGGATTAATAAAACTATACGTCATTTAACGTGGTAACAAGCTGGCCTAATCGAACTGTAACCGTCAGTCAACATGGCCAATAAGCCGTATTAGTAAAACTATACGTCATTCAACGTGATAACAAACTGGCCTAATCGAACTGTAACCGTCAGTCAACATGGCCAATAAGCCGTATTAGTAAAACTATACGTCATTTAACGTGA
>NW_013706663.1:0-478 GCF_000517525.1 Limulus polyphemus | reverse complement strand
AACAGAGCACAGACTTTACACAATCATTTTAATACGTCAAGAAACAATAAAAAATATCATTAATTATCTATATTTCGTCCAATTTTTGATTTTTCTTTATTTTCTCTTTTTTGTAAATCTTCTATGCCACTATAGGACTTGGAAATCTCAAACAACTTTGAATTATAAACGTGTTAAAAGCATTGCTGCAATGTGTCAATATTTTATGATTCTTGAAAATTAGATGAACGAAAATAGAAACAATTTCAATCAATTGATTTATTGCTTGGATGTATTGTCTTTGATATGTACTTTGTTTTTAATATCAGAATACTCAGCGTAATTAAGAATATTAATTTACAAATAAGGAATTTATTCAACAATATGAATTGTGAATTGACAATAATAATAAGGATTTGCATAAATGTTTTTAAAGTTAAACACATATGTTTAGTTATAAAAAACAAAGCTGAAATTACTGTTGGTCTCTTGCATCAGT
>NW_013706662.1:0-478 GCF_000517525.1 Limulus polyphemus | reverse complement strand
GAAGTGTTAATTCTACAGTAAAGTAACACATCTCAAGTGTTAATTCCACAGTAAAGTAACACATCTGAAGTGTTAATTCTACAGTCAAGTAACACATCTGAAGTGTTAATTCTACAGAAAGTAACACATCTGAAGTGTTAATTCTACAGTCAAGTAACACATCTGAAGTGTTAATTCTACAGTCCACTAAACATTTCAAAATTAAGTCATACCAACTTATTACTGGAAGAAATATTACTTTACTAATCAATACATCAACATACCCCTCAAATAATGTGTCAATTTTAATCTACATACCCCTCAAATAATGTGTGTCGATTTTAATTTACATACCCCTCAAATAATGTGTGTCGATTTTAATATACATACCCCTCAAATAATGTGTCAATTTTAATCTACATACCCCTCAAATAATGTGTGTCGATTTTAATTACATACCCCTCAAATAATGTGTGTCGATTTTAATATACATACCCCT
>NW_013706661.1:0-478 GCF_000517525.1 Limulus polyphemus | reverse complement strand
TCCATAACAAACCATAAACCAAACTACTTTACAACACGCGAAAATATAATGTTGAAGAATAGTATACAAATTATATGCGCACGTGTGTTTGTCTAACGAAATGAGGACAACTTAAATATAGACCACTAAATTAAAATATCAATGTCCATAAAGACCGATTAACAGATAATCCCGTCCATACGTAGCTACATGTTTAACGTCAGTGAGTTCGTTACGGCCACACTCTAACCGTCCTTAATCAACAGCTTAGTACAATATTTAACATTTAAGAAAACTTATGAGTGAAACCATAAGATATGTCTCATCTAGTGGCATATCTCATCAAGATATGTCTCATCTGATGGACACCATCCCCCCCACCTTCGACCAACACCCTGGCCCTTCAGATCGGACTGGACGTGACGTGAGAGTCGTGGCAAGTTCCGAACAGAAAGTCTCGGATTAGCGTGTGAAGTACGAGATGCAGTGTGTCGTAAAT
>NW_013706660.1:0-478 GCF_000517525.1 Limulus polyphemus | reverse complement strand
AAGCATGCTTTATCTGTTGTTGTTGTGGTCAGTAGTCTATATATTCACCTATAAGTATGCCATATCTGTTGTTGTTGTCAGTTGTCTATATATTCACCTTTAAGTATGCTATATCTGTTGTTGTTGTCAGTAGTCTATATATTCACCTTTAAGTATGCTATATCTGTTGTTGTTGTCAGTAGTCTATATATTCACCTATAAGTATGCTATATCTGTTGTTGTGGTCAGTAGTCTATATATTCACCTTTAAGTATGCTGTATCTGTTGTTGTGGTCAGTAGTCTATATGATCACCTTTAAGTATGCTATATCTGTTGTTGTTGTTGTCGACCACAACAACAGATATAGCATACTTAAAGGTGAATATATAGACTACTATACTTAAAGGTGAATATATAGACTACTGACAACAACAACAGATATAGCATACTTAAAGGTGAATATATAGACTACTGCTATATCTGTTGTTGTGTCAGTAG
>NW_013706659.1:0-478 GCF_000517525.1 Limulus polyphemus | reverse complement strand
CGAGTTTTGAACAGTCCGTGTTTCACAGTTTACCAAGTTTTGAGCAATTCGTGTTTCACACCTTTCTCACAGTTTACCGAGTTTTGAACAATCCGTGTTTCACAGTTTACCAAGTTTTGAACAATTCGTGTTTCACGCCTTTCTCACAGTTTACCGAGTTTTGAACAGTCCGTGTTTCACAGTTTACCAAGTTTTAAACAATTCGTGTTTCACACCTTTCTCACAGTTTACCGAGTTTTGAACAGTCCGTGTTTCTCAGTTTACAAAGTTTTGAACAATTCGTGTTTCATACCTTTCTCGCAGTTTACCGAGTTTTGAACAGTTCGTGTTTCACACCTTTCTCACAGTTTACCGAGTTTTGAACAGTTCGTGTTTCACACCTTATGCTCTTGCAACTTCAGCCAAAATGTTTTTCTATATAAGTTTATTTCCTTTTTTTGACGCCATAATAAATCCGAATTAACAATTAATTTTATAA
>NW_013706658.1:0-478 GCF_000517525.1 Limulus polyphemus | reverse complement strand
AAGTAACAGTCCAGAATACTGCTGTTTATGGTATAATTTAACTAACAGTCCAGAATACTGCTATTTGTGGTATAAGTTAAGTAACGGTCCAGAATACTACTGTCTGTGGTATAATTTAACTAACGGTCTATAATACTGCTATTTGTGGTATAATTTAAGTAACAGTCCAGATTACTGCTGTTTGTGGTATAATTTAAGTAACGGTCTAGAATACTGCTGTTTGTGGTATAATTTAAGTAACGGTCTAGAATACTGCTGTTTGTGGTATAATTTAACTAACGGTCCAGAATACTACTGTTTGTGGTATAATTTAACTAACGGTCCAGAATACTACTGTCTGTGGTATAATGTAAGTAACAGTCCAGAATACTGCTGTTTATGGTATAATTTAACTAACAGTCCAGAATACTGCTATTTGTGGTATAAGTTAAGTAACGGTCCAGAATACTACTGTCTGTGGTATAATTTAACTAACGGT
>NW_013706657.1:0-478 GCF_000517525.1 Limulus polyphemus | reverse complement strand
CTCACTCACATCAAGTTTTTTCTGACAGCCTGTTATGTCCTGGAAACTTTGAGCTTGGTGGCAAATTGACTCTTTTGATCAGACAGGATTCTTTTTACCATTTGGAAACTCCTTCCTTTGGTATTTTTTTGGATTTCTTTCCAGTTGGGTACATCAATGATCAATGACTTCATCACTCCTCTCAATACTAAACTTTTGGTCTCCATTACTTCACACAGAAGCTCTAGGTATGCATGCCCTTAGCCAGGACTAATCTAATCTATTTCTGTATTTGTACATGCCTCTTTGCATTCCCCTACTTATTCTTGTATTGATTTATGGCACACCTTGTTAGGTCCTGTTGTTAGCACCTTTTGTGAAAGCTCAGTTTTGCTTTCCTCTTCATCACTGACTGGTATCCAGGGCACCTCTGCTTCCACAAAGGTCAATCTTACTCCAAATTCATACATCTATCTTTCACTCAGGAGTGTCATCTTTT
>NW_013706656.1:0-478 GCF_000517525.1 Limulus polyphemus | reverse complement strand
AGAGTAATGATTGTTATTGGAAACTGTAAGGAGCAAAAAGCAGAGTAATGATTGTTACTAAGGAAACTGTAAGAAACAAAACGTAGAGTAATGATTGTTACTGGAAACTGTAAGGAACAAAAAGCAGAGTAATGATTGTTATTGGAAAATGTAAGGAGAGTAACAATCATTACTCTGCTTTTACAGCAATCCTTACAGTTTCCAGTAACAATCATTACTCTGCCTTTTGTTCCTTTCTAATAACAATCATTACTCTGCTTTTTGGGAAACTGTAAGGAACAAAAAGTAGAGTAATGATTGTTATTAGAAAGGAACAAAAGGCAGAGTGATGATTGTTACTGGAAAATGTAAGAAACAAAAAGCAGAGTAATGATTGTTATTGGAAAGGAACAAAAAACAAAGTAATGATTGTTATTGGAAACTGTAAGGAGCAAAAAGTAGAGTAATGATTGTTACTGGAAACTGTAAGGAACAAAAG
>NW_013706655.1:0-478 GCF_000517525.1 Limulus polyphemus | reverse complement strand
CCTCGTGTAGCTTTGCGCGAAATTAAAAAATTAATAAATTAGAAATGTAAAATCGAGAGTTACTTAAGTGTATCTAGTTTTAAGCATTACACGATTCAAAAATAATACAGTGTCTCTAACAATTAGTTATAGATATTTCAACGGTTTGATTATATTATGTTGGAACCTCTTTAATACGCGAAACAAAATCATTTTGTTCTATTAAATTACACCTTTTTCTCTATTTGTATCACAGTCACTGCCTTTTATTCCCTCTTTCTTATTATGTAATTTTATACAAAGTTGTTATAGTTTTTAATTATCATTTATATCACACTGGCGATGTAAATAGGTCTAGGTTTTAAGAAGTATATCATATTATCTAAAGTCACTCATGGACAGCAGATAATTTTCTACTACTACCACTGCAACTTCCATAAAAGTATTTATTGTTCGAACATTGCTCTAATAAAATTGTGATGAGTATGAAACTGTTATC
>NW_013706654.1:0-478 GCF_000517525.1 Limulus polyphemus | reverse complement strand
GTAATTATATATTGTCTCAAATACATTAGTATTAATCCTATTACATTTTTACTATTCAATAATACTTAACTCTGAGTAATTATATATTGTCTCAAGACATTAATATTAATCCTATTACATTTTTACTATTCAATAATACTTAACTCTGATTAATTATATATTATCTCAATACATTAGTATTAATCCTATTACATTTTCAATACCAAATTCTTTATTCAGTCCCTTAGGAGTTTTCAAAAAGAACAAGAGTGTATGATAATATTTAAACCACACTATGTCCAACATATCCATTGCCGACGACGCATTTCGCTCCATCCAGCACTCATCACGCTGGCCGGGACACAACAAACACAGTATTTATATAAACAATTTGTTACAAGAACATAACTAATTATAACCATGCTTCACCAGCTTATAAAAGGCGCTCTCACCATAATGATATCAAAATTAGATTGAAATATCAGAATCCACTGGGTTG
>NW_013706653.1:0-478 GCF_000517525.1 Limulus polyphemus | reverse complement strand
GTTAACGAGCTGCCTGGACTGTAAATTCGAGAATTCAGGATTCGCGTTCCGTCCTCACAGAAACACACTCTGTACTCTAGGGCCTTGGGTGCACCATAACAATCAAAAACCACTATTCAGTCAGATAAGAGTGGCCCAAGAGTTGGCGGTGGGTATTTTAACGAGTTGCCTTACCTCTATAGTCTATCTGTTCATAATTATGGACCGCTATGCGAAAATAGCCCTCATGTAGCTTTGCGCAAAAGTTCTTAAAGAAAATAAAACGAATAAACAAACATTTAACGAACAGCGGCATTCTTGAGTGATGTGATCAAATTCGGTGGTATATGGTAAAGATCAAACTCAGTGATATATGGTAAAGATCAAACAAACTCAGTGGTATATGGTAAAGATCAAAATCAGTGAAGTATGGTGAAGATCAAACTCAGTGGTATATGGTAAAGATCAAACTCAGTGATATATAGTAAAGATCAAACTC
>NW_013706652.1:0-478 GCF_000517525.1 Limulus polyphemus | reverse complement strand
TAACATTTAACATCTCAACCATTGTAACATTATACTTGTCTTAACCGGTATTTGTTAATATATATTGATGCTATAACATTTAACATCTCAACCATTGTAACATTATACTTGTCTTAACCGGTATTTGTTAATATATATTGATGCTATAACATTTAACATCTCAACCATTGTAACATTATACTTGTCTTAACCGGTATTTGTTAATATATATTGATGTTATAACATTTAACATCTCAACCATTGTTAAATTATACTTGTCTTAACCGGTATTTGTTAATATATATTGATGCTATAACATTTAACATCTCAACCATTGTAACATTATACTTGTCTTAACCAGTATTTGTTAATATATATTGATGCTATAACATTTAACATCTAAACCATTGTAACATTATACTTGTCTTAACCAGTATTTATTAATATATATTGATGTTATAACATTTAGTATCTCAACCATTGTTAAATTATACATGTC
>NW_013706651.1:0-478 GCF_000517525.1 Limulus polyphemus | reverse complement strand
ATGATATCCGTGTTACACTCGCTAACTTTACTAATAGCAGTCACAAACTTTTCAAAATGGAAACTTTATAAGAACACTAACATTTTGTAAGTTTGTATCACTAACACGGCTTACGATGCTACAAATCGGGTTTCGATACCGGTGGTGGACAATAGCAACAATCAAACTAAACCAATCACCAACGGTGCTAAATATACGGTGTTACGACTAAGGTGACTTCTGTACGAGGCACAAGGAGTGTAAATTAAAAGTCAATGTGTAACACATACGTCGTTAAACAAACAAAATAGAACTGTCACTTATAATCGTCATGAAGTAAAAAGTCAACGATAACGATCGTCATATTCGAAGTTAAAAACACCCTCAATTTTGATGAATAAATTTTAATAAATAATTATGGTGACTGACCACTCTCAGGTTATATAGTTATGGTGACTGACCACTCTCAGGTTATATGTTTATGTTGACTGACCACTCT
>NW_013706650.1:0-478 GCF_000517525.1 Limulus polyphemus | reverse complement strand
TTTTTTTGCTTATTGCATATACATTTTGTATTTTTTCTCGAGGTTCTACTTATACTTTGTCGAAGAAAATTAACATATTTGCCACTCTAAGAAGCCGAAAATTTAAACTATGTTGAACTTATCTACTGCCCTACTTTCTGGAAGGTATATCCTGGTATATGAAGGGCATTAACGATAAAATGTATTGAAATAAAAATGTCCTTTTTTCTTGATGTTGAAGTTCATCACCAGAGGGAGTTTGCTAAAACTGGGACGTCGGTTTTTGTTCCTAATGTCAACATTTCATTTCGTGGCGGTATTGGTTCCAAGGTAATTAATTCATTTAGCCCTGTTACTTTCCTTACAGGGTTAACACCAAATGGTTTATTACATAATTTCCTACGGTATACGTCTGACCTACCTAGTAGAGAAAGTTAAGTCCTCGTCGTAAAAGCTCCTTTCAGAGCCTGTATATTACTAAATAAATGGATTTAAGTAA
>NW_013706649.1:0-478 GCF_000517525.1 Limulus polyphemus | reverse complement strand
TATCAAAGACACGTATTCAACTAATGATCAGTTTACCAAATACAATATTAAAGACACGTATTCAACTAATGATCAGTTTACCAAATACAATATTAAAGACACGTATTCAACTAATGATCAATTTAACAAATACAGTATTAAAGACACGTATTCAACTAATGATCAATTTAACAAATACAGTATTAAAGACACGTATTCAACTAATAATCAGTTTACAAAATACAGTATTAAAGACACGTATTCAACTAATAATCAGTTTACAAAATACAGTATTAAAGACACGTATTCAACTAATGATCAGTTTACCAAATACAGTATTAAAGACACGTATTCAACTAATGATCAGTTTACCAAATACAGTATTAAAGACACGTGTTCAACTAATGATCAGTTTACCAAATACAGTATTAACGATATGTATTCAACTAATGATCAATTTACCAAATACAGTATTAAAGACACGTATTCAACTAATGAT
>NW_013706648.1:0-478 GCF_000517525.1 Limulus polyphemus | reverse complement strand
GGGGGGGCTTAGTTTGAACCCGCGATGTGCCGTTGATCACGCTATGCATTTGGAATTGTAGGAGCGTTATATAAATGATAGTTAATTCTGGTATTCGGTTAAAAGTAACCATGTAGGCGGCGTGTGCTGCTGACTATTTGCTCACACTTCTGGTCAACTGTTCTAAATTAGGGACTGCTATAACTGGCGATCAGGTCATATGTCGCATAAAGTTGAAAAAAAACGCCTAGAAATTAACGATATTTGAATCACCTTCTTTACAGCTTGACAGTTTTTACATTATAATATTTTTGTATGTGAAAAGGTGCAGAACAGACTTTTGCTTCAATCAAAATTTCGATCTCCATAAACATATTCAGACTATATAATATATTTAAAATTGTGTAGTAGAGTGTTTCGGTTTATTTATAAAGTTATTCAATAATACCCTTGATTTTTAGACGCGGCATAGCGGCTCATAGAATGGCTCTAAGTTTTA
>NW_013706647.1:0-478 GCF_000517525.1 Limulus polyphemus | reverse complement strand
GTGTTCCTTCACGGGGCTCTGAGGCTGCAATTGTGGGTGATCCTGGACATTCTGAAGAGAATTTAGATTCGCTTTTTCCTGCAACTTCCTTTTCTCTGTTGGCCTATCAGGAGACCATTTTGGGATCATCTCTCTCAGGCTCCCTTTTTTCAGTTGATCCATTGAGTGTGTGATGTTTTGGGTCTTTCCACACTTGCTTTTAAGCCTGCACCTTCGTTGATGGCAAAAAAAGGTCTGGGAGTGAATGCTTAGTTCATCCTCCCACTGATATTGTGATCCATGCAGAGAGGTTTACTGCTAAGTTATGTGAAGAGACAGCTATTCTTCGTCTACTATCTGCCTTCCTCACATCATTTTGGGTGTTTCACTCCAAATGACCATTTCAGTTACCTAACTGGTATATTAAGGTGGTATTACACTCTCCTTCTCAATATCAACTTGAGACCTTAGCCTCATGTACCATATATCACCTTTCCCT
>NW_013706646.1:0-478 GCF_000517525.1 Limulus polyphemus | reverse complement strand
AGCTATATGTGCTGTGCCCACCAGGGGTATAGAAACCCGGTTTCTAGTGTTATGAGTCCGCAGACTTACTGTTGTGCCGGGGGGGGGGGGCGTGCCAAAAGTAGATAAAGCATCCAAAACCAAAAAGCCTAAGGTTTACGATAAAAATTTTATCACAAAGTTTGAATTTAAAAATTAATTTCATGTTCCATCATTATTTAAGACTAATGGCAATACTTTTGGGAGAAAAATAATCACACAAATTAGAACTATATTGTTAATAACAGATAAATAGCAGAACAGAAATCTACAACAAATATAATTTCGCACTGGCAAAAAATCTATGTGTATGTATATACCTGTACATAGACTGCTGTTATCATTTACCCATTGTGTTAACTCTAGCAATCTAGCTGTACTATTCTGATGATTTTCGTTTTTAGGATACAGGGAAAGAGGGAGGAGTTCAGCATGACCATTTACCCCCAATGGAGCGGAA
>NW_013706645.1:0-478 GCF_000517525.1 Limulus polyphemus | reverse complement strand
CAAGTCATGAACCCAAAGTCTAAACCAGAAGTGATGGTAGGTAACTTCAAACAAAATGAACCACATGGCTTGTATATATTTCTGTATGCAGATTAATTTGAGGTTGTAAATCCACATGTTCCAAATGAAATAAAGCAAAAGATATGTGGTATATACTATTTACTAAACAACCTAAAAAAGAAAAAGCCCACTGAAGGTCGTTCAACTGGAAGTTCTTGTAAATCAAAACATATAAATAACCTTGTTTTGACAAGATTCTGACACCAGATACACAGTTTTTGGAGGAAACAGGCCTAATAGGGCCAGATGTGGCTTTTCCATAGGAAGGAACAGTGCCATAGATTTGACAGGTCTGGCCCCACTAGTCAGAGATGTACAGTTTCTAGAGAAAATAGGCCTAACAGGGCCAGATGTGACTTTGCCATTGGAAGGAACAGTGGCATTTGTTGGAAAAGACAGCCTTGATGGTCACTAAGTT
>NW_013706644.1:0-478 GCF_000517525.1 Limulus polyphemus | reverse complement strand
AATATATATATATATATATACATTTCTGTAACGAACGTAAGAGGAGTAGAAAACCATAACGGATATAAAAGAACGAATTTGTAAAAAAACTTGTTCCCTACAGTCTATACCATTGTAGTAAGATAAGGAAACAAGTCATACGGATTACTAGAATCAACCCAAAAACTTTGAGAAATACTGTTATCTCAAAGAAATCATGCAGTAAAACTAATACAACAATACATTATAATTTTTATAAGTAAGAACGTAATAACAGTATACTTAATTAGCTAAGTTCATCACTAGGTAAATATTTAGTTCTGATCTATGTAGATCGCTTGTTTTGATAAAAATCAACATGTTTACAACAGATGTATATGGAACAAAATGGTTACGGTTATCATACGTTTTCCTTAAAACATTATAGTTCATCAAGGTACTAATGATAGGAAATATACAATGTGGACATTGCTTATATGTTTCCCCTTCCCGCCAAACA
>NW_013706643.1:0-478 GCF_000517525.1 Limulus polyphemus | reverse complement strand
GAAAAGGTATAATAATATAATGTCAAATTTAGAAATTTAGTTTTGAGTCACGGAACGTTTTTCGCTCTTTACACCCAAATGCAATTTTTTTTCTTATTGTAGCATTTTCAAATATGCCCCCCCCCCCCCCTGTGGGGCGTACACCCTACGTTCAGAATCATTGCCGTAAAATAAGAGGATAATATCCTACTAAGAACATATTACTTATTTGATTAAGTATTCTTTAAATAAGGAAAGCACCTTATGGAGTACTTAACTGCGAACTCCACCTAGTTACGTATTTTAACTAAACTCTGGATTCATAAGTTTGTTTGTAATTTTGCATTAAAGTTCACTTAAACACATATAAATATTTACCATTTGTAATTACGTTATACAGCTCTATAAAATTAGTTTTTGTTCACTTAAACACGCATAAATATTTACCATTTGTAATTATGTTATACAGCTCTATAAAGTTTGTTTTTGTTCACCTAAA
>NW_013706642.1:0-478 GCF_000517525.1 Limulus polyphemus | reverse complement strand
GGTACAAAGATCAGTGGTGTTGTATAGAAGTATATTTGGAAACAGTGGTTTGAATTTCGCGACACAGTGGGCTATCTGCTGCGTCAACAGCGGGGAATCGAACCTCGAATTTTAGCGTTGTCATTCCGTAAACTTATCGATGTTCCACCGGGTGATCAACAAAATTGTAATACGGATAAGTTTATAGAAATTAGGAGTGATCCCATAGCAACCAGGGAGGCCAAACTAGGAGTGATCCCATAACAACCAGGGAGGCCAAACTTACGAGATATACTTGAAAGTTAAAAAAAAATGGCGATATAACATAAAATATATATATATATATACAATCAGCCAAGGGGATCATAATGTGGGGTTTTATATCGACTACCCAAAGTTCACAAACAGGGATATATAGTTATACCAATTTTATCTAGTGTGGACGTACATGTAATCAGCTATTAGCAAGATTTTGACTCCCCAAAGTTCACAAACAAGG
>NW_013706641.1:0-478 GCF_000517525.1 Limulus polyphemus | reverse complement strand
ATTAGTAAGCAAAAGTAGTAGACAAAAGTTGTAGACGAAAGTAGTAGATGAAAACAGTACGCAAAAGTAGTAGACAAAAGTAGCAGACGAAAGTAGTACACAACAGTAGTAGACTAAAGTAGTAGACGAAAATAATACGCAAAAGTAGTAGACGAAAATAGTACGCAAAAGTAGTAGACGAAAATAGTAGGCAAAAGTAGTAGACGAAAGTAGTACGCAAAAGTAATAGACAAAAGAAGTGGACGAAAGTAGTAGGCGAAAGTAGTACGCAAAAGTAGTAGACAAAAGTAGTGGACGAAAGTAGTACATAAAAGTAGTAGACGAAAGTAGTACGCAAAAGTAGTAGATGAAAGTGGTAGACAAAAGAAGTGGACGAAAGTAGTAGGCGAAAGTAGTACGCAAAAGTAGTAGACAAAAGTAGTGGACGAAAGTAGTACATAAAAGTAGTAGACGAAAGTAGTACGCAAAAGTAGTAGAT
>NW_013706640.1:0-478 GCF_000517525.1 Limulus polyphemus | reverse complement strand
AAATAAATAATAATATTACTAACAAACAATTGGTGCTAAAATAAATAAATAGGTAGGTGTGAAAATAAATCATTAACTTTGATGTGTAATGACTTAAATAAATTGATAAAAAATACTGTTAATCAACTTCATTTACTTCACACCAAAATAGGTGTTTATTTTCAACCAGAGGATCGTGAGACACGCAGTTACGGACCACCGCAGGCCGGGACGACTCTGACTGCCCTAAACCAATGATCCGTCAACTGCATATGAGGGCCTTTACTATTGTACCAAATAATTAAGTGGGCCTTGAGGAGCAAAAGGTTGAGAAACAACTGATGACACAACTTACGCCTCGACCACTAATTTGCGTGTTTTCTCAGCCGGCCTGATGAGCTCTGGTATTATACGATAGGCCTCGTCGGCATCGGCACTACATACAGCAGATATAGTGTGGTTGATATATTATTATATTAGTTTATACTTTCTCTCTAGT
>NW_013706639.1:0-478 GCF_000517525.1 Limulus polyphemus | reverse complement strand
ACACAGTAGGTATACTTACCCAGGAAGGATTTGTGTAGAATGACAGTGAACATATTTCATCAGATAGGAACCATGTAGATAAACAGTAGGTATAATTACCCAGGAAGGAGTTGTGTAGACATACAGTGACTTTATTTGATCAGATAGAAACCTTGTAGATAAATAGTAGGTATACTTACCCAGGAAGGAGTTGTGCAGACAGACAGTGAACAAATTTGATCAGATAGGAACCATGTAGATACACAGTAGGTATACTTACCCAGGAAGGAGTTGTGTAGACAGACAGTGAACATATTTCATCAGATAGGAACCATGTAGATAAATAGTAGGTATACTCACCCAGGAAAGAGTTGTGTAGACAGACAGTGAACATATTTGATCAGATAGGAAACATGTAGATAAATGTAGGTATACTTACCCAGGAAGGGTTGTGTAGACAGACAGTGAACATATTTGATCAGATAGGAACCTTGTAGAT
>NW_013706638.1:0-478 GCF_000517525.1 Limulus polyphemus | reverse complement strand
GGAGACATTAGTGAGATAGTAGAGCATATTGTACATTCTAATGAATGGAGACATTAGTGAGATAGTAGAGCATATTGTACATTCTAATGAATGGAGACATTAGTGAGATAGTAGAGCATATTGTACATTCTAATGAATGGAGACATTAATGAGAAAGTAGAGCATATTGTACATTCTAATGAACGGGGTCATTAGTGAGAAAGTAGAGCATATTGTACATTCTAATGAATGGGGTCATTAGTGAGAAAGTAGAGCATATTGTACATTTTAATGAATGGAGTCATTAGTGAGATAGTAGAGCATATTGTACATTCTAATGAATGGAGTCATTAGTGAGATAGTAGAGCATATTGTACATTCTAATGAATGGAGTCATTAGTGAGAAATTAGAGCATATTGTACATTTTAATGAATGGAGTCATTAGTGAGATAGTAGAGCATATTGTACATTCTAATGAATGGAGTCATTAGTGAGAAA
>NW_013706637.1:0-478 GCF_000517525.1 Limulus polyphemus | reverse complement strand
ATTTATTTGTTTCGAGTTAAATGTTGTTTTAGTGTTTGTACATGAAAAACGAATAAAGGATATATCGTCACGAAAGAGAATTCTTTTTTTTCTTTTTTTTGTCGTGATAAAAGTTGTTTAGCCTTTGTTGTTGTTTTTCGAAGTAATGCCACATCCGGCTATTTGCTGTGAAATCTATCTAACCCCGGATTTTAGCGTTGTAAATCTGTAAACTTACCGCTGTCTCACCGGAGGACTATAGCCTTTGTACATGAAAAGAGAGTGTTCCCTTTGTTTTATTTTAAAGATTCAAGACTACTACTATTCCTTCTTTGAGAATAAATTTATTCCAATAAAATCAAAGAGATTACCTTTGAATACCAAAGGAAAAGTAAACACATCTATAAACATCATACAAACTTGCATATGGAAATTTTTACTGACGTGAATTTTACGACCGTATATAACTGATATAAAATAATGAAACTGCAGCGCCCTC
>NW_013706636.1:0-478 GCF_000517525.1 Limulus polyphemus | reverse complement strand
AACACCAGCTGGAATATTTGATTTTAGTGTGCAGGAGAAGTGAAAGCTGGTGTTACACAGAAATGTCACTTCTCCTGCACACTAAAATCAAATATTCCAGCTGGTGTTACACAGAAATGTCACTTCTCCTGCACACTAAAATCAAATATTCCAGCTGGTGTTACACAGAAATGGGGAATATTTGATTTTGTTGTGTAGAATATTAGTGTGTACAAGAACAACTATGGAGCTGCGATTTACTATCTAAGTTTAGCAGTTTTTATTTGTAACTTAGACAAAAATGTTCTAATCAAATTACCAATAAAACTATAAATCTATAATCACGTGCGTGTATGTTACAGTGACGTCAGATTTTGCTACTGATACTGCTATTGAATGCGAAAGATGGTAATATCATCCCTATCAAAGTGTTATGTGTTTGCTCTTCCTGTTGTTCGTGATGTATGTTATTATTTTTATTGTTATCACTCGCAAACAA
>NW_013706635.1:0-478 GCF_000517525.1 Limulus polyphemus | reverse complement strand
ATTTTTTGGCAATTCATTTTGAGTAAGTTGAAATATTATAATTTTTTACACGTGATTTATACAACTTAAATAATTTTCACTTGCTTTACAATCTCAGCTTGTAATTTAATCACCATTATGAATATGTACTTTTTGTGTTAAAGTGTGTATGATATGTGTACAATACTTAAGAACGTAGATACGGTCTCATCTTATGCTCTCGTTTATCGGATGTTCCTGTTATTATGAATTGTCTATAGGTTTGTTTTATTATTATCTAACAAATGCTAATTAATATACGTCACTAAATGTCTAGAGTATCATCTTTTTGGAGCAACTATTTAATATAAAATTCCCATAAATTCCCATAATATAAAATTCTGTATATTACATCTACGAGCTGCCGTCATGAAACAGATCATAACATTTAAGTGAATTTGTTTATAACATCTCTGAAAAAATATTGGCATATTCATGTTTTTATACTTTCGTAAAGCCG
>NW_013706634.1:0-478 GCF_000517525.1 Limulus polyphemus | reverse complement strand
ACTATGCTTATTATAAGAGTTTTTAACGTCTAGTTCACAATGTTTATTATAAAGGTTTTTAACGTCCAATTCACTATGTTTGTTATAAGGGTTTTAAAGTCCAGTTCACAATGTTTGTTATAAGGGTTTTTAACGTCTAAGTTCATTATGTTTGTTATAAGGATTTTTAAAGTCCAGTTCACAATGTTTGTTATAAGGGTTTTTAACGTACAGTTCACTATGTTTATTATAAGGGTCTTTAACGTCCAGTTCACTATGTTTGTTATAAGAGTTTTTAACGTCCAGTTCACTATGTTTATTATAAGAGTTTTTAACATCCAGTTCACTATGTTTGTTATAAGAGTTTTTAACGTCCAGTTCACTATATTTATTATAAAGGTTTTTAACGTCCAATTCACTATGTTTATTATTATGGTTTTTAGAGTCCAGTTAACAATGTTTGTTATAAGGATTTTAACGTCCAGTTCACTATGTTTGT
>NW_013706633.1:0-478 GCF_000517525.1 Limulus polyphemus | reverse complement strand
TGTGTTTATATGTATGTGTACTGGACACTTGACAGATCATTCTTATAAGGTGTTTATATGTATGTGTACCGAAATCTTGACACATCATTCTTATAAGGTGTGTATATATGTATGTGCACCGGACACTTGACACATCATTCTTATAAGGTGTGTATATATGTATGTGTACCGAATACTTGACACATCATTCTTATAAGGTGTTTATATGTATGTGTACCGAAATCTTGACACATCATTCTTATAAGGTGTGTTTATATGTATGTGCACCGGACACTTGACACATCATTCTTATAAGGTGTGTATATATATGTATGTGTACCGGACACTTGACACATCATTCTTATAAGGTGTGTATATATGTATGTGTACCGGACACTTGACACATCATTCTTATAAGGTGTGTATATATGTATGTGTACCGGACACTTCACACATCATTCTTATAAGGTGTTTATATGTATGTGTACCGAAATCTTGA
>NW_013706632.1:0-478 GCF_000517525.1 Limulus polyphemus | reverse complement strand
TTGAAACAAACAAGATGGATTGGATAATCTCAGTACCATTGAAACAAACAAGATGGATCGGATAATCTCAATACCATGGAAATAAACAAGATGGATCGGATAATCTCAGTACCATTGAAACAAAAGGTGGATCGGATAATCTGATAGCCATTGAAACAAACAAGATGGATTAGACAATCCCAATAACATTAGTGTAATCTAGATTATTGTTAATGAGTTTGTTTGTAATAATAAACACATGAAAAGGTTCAACGTCGTTTCAGTTTAAGGCCTAGCAAGTTTATTTTTCCTTATAATATGATAAAAGATGATTCGAAATCAGTGAAGATTGACGTCATTAAATCGCCAAGTGTTTAGCTATCTTTTAATCTTCATCTATCAGGAATATCTCCATAGTTTCTTTATAAAAACAAACACGAAACTGTGACACATCTACTAGTTCCTGATTAAGTTGATCTTTGGGAGATTATTACTCATT
>NW_013706631.1:0-478 GCF_000517525.1 Limulus polyphemus | reverse complement strand
CACTGGGAGGCAGGTAGGAAAAGAAGGAAATTTTGCTTCGTGTAGGTTAGGTCTTATTTTTGTGCGCTTAAATACTCGGTTAATTTTGCAATTTGTTTCCAAACATAACGCGGAGCCACTGGGAGGCAAGTAGGAAAAGAAGAACATTTTGCTTCGTGTAGGTTAGGTTCGTATAGGTTAGGTTTTATTTTTGTGCGCTTAAATACTCGGTTAACTTTGCAATTTGGTTCCCTTAATGTATCATTTAATTAATGGTTTACAATACGTTTATAATACAGTTAATACGTTTATCTGTGAAATATGTTTTATAGATAAAGTATGGGAAAACTGGGTCTTGATCTTGACTGCATTAGAAGATTCTATACCAGGAATGGCGTCCAAAACCATATTACTGTCTACTCCGGTTGACTTGATTTTCGTGCAATGTGTTCTAAATTTATTTTAAAGTCGAATACAGGTTACTGTGGAGAGTGACGTC
>NW_013706630.1:0-478 GCF_000517525.1 Limulus polyphemus | reverse complement strand
GTGTAAAAACGTAGCCGTCAATTACACACTTGAAATTATACTACTTATACGAAATGAAGTACGCAACTCTAGGATAGTCAGAGAAGTGTAAAAACGTAGCCGTCAATTACACACTTGTTTCTTTATAAATGTATTAGAAAAAATACGAAATTACTTTTCTATGATGTATAGGATAATACTTCACATTAGGTATATGTTAAAATGTGCTGGTGTTACGGCGGCAGTTTTCAATGCTTATATAATAATACATTTCTAGACTTGATCCCTGTTAAGTATCTTTGAAGCTAAACTTCAAACTGCAATATATATGTTGTATATCTGTAGCTGTACTAGCCTTACTGAAAGATGCGTTTCAACACTGAATATAAAACGAAAAAAATAATACATGTGTTGATGTGTTATCTGTAATAAGATAATCAATAAAACCCAAGTGTGAGCAAAAAAAATAACAAATTCACAACAAAACCAATTAATAATC
>NW_013706629.1:0-478 GCF_000517525.1 Limulus polyphemus | reverse complement strand
GGAACAATGTTTTATCAACAATTCAGTATAATAACTGGAACAGTGTTTTATCAACAATGCAGTATAATAACTGGAACAGTGTTTTCATCAACAATGCAGTATAATAACTGCAACAATGTTTCATCAACAATGCAGTATAATAACTACATCAATGTTTTATCAACAATGCAGTATAATAACTGGAACAATGTTTCATCAAAAATGCAGTACAATAACTGGAACAGTGTTTTATCAACAATGCAGTACAATAACTGGAACAGTATTTTATCAACAATGCAGTATAACAACTGGAACAATGTTTTATCAACAATGCAGTATAATAACAATAACAATGTTTTATCAACAATGCAGTATAATAACAAGAACAATGTTTCATCAACAATGCAGTATAATAACTGCAACAATGTTTCATCAAAAATGCAGTACAATAACTGGAACAGTATTTTATCAACAATGCAGTATAACAACTGGAACAATG
>NW_013706628.1:0-478 GCF_000517525.1 Limulus polyphemus | reverse complement strand
CAATCCTTTGTTATTTACAAAAGTATTCGGGATCATAAGAACCAACGTTTTGAAAGGATAACTACAGTATTTTGATGTATATGATTGCAATTATCGTATATTCAACCATATATTTCATCATTTAGAATTTCGTAACTGTAGATGATTCTCTAAAAGAATCTTGGATTATTTATATAAGCTAGAAATGTTCTTTATAAAAGCATTCCGTTTCTCTAATAGACCATAAAATTTCCAGACCTTATTTTTTACAAAAGCCTTATTATTACTGTGTTCATGTCCCTCTATAGTTTCAGTTTATTTATACCTATATACTTGGTGTTCACAAGTTGATTAAATATCGCAGTGCCATTGGAGCTCAGTCGCTACCAACTGATAATCTTAATGTTTTGTTTAGAAAAATAAACCTCCAGAGTGGAGCCCCTTGTAGATCATCAGTAAAACTGAGGGCCTATAACTCTAAAAATCTGGTTTAATTACC
>NW_013706627.1:0-478 GCF_000517525.1 Limulus polyphemus | reverse complement strand
TATATATATATATATATAGATGTTGAGTAATGTATTACTTTCTCCTCTGCATTGTATGTTGAAGTAAATGAAAACTACGGCTACGCCTTCTGGTCAATTATCAAAAAAAGACAGTTAACAAATACTTAAGAAAAAGAACCTGTTAAATATGATACTTTTTTTTTCTCCTTTACGACAAGATGTCAGTATCTTTAGTAAAACCTACATTGTACATTAGATTAATGTTGATAGTGATAAAATAATAATGACTAGTCAATAATTAGAATTAAGTAATATTATACATTAGTACCATAAATAGAAGACCAGATGAATTTTATTTACAATATAATTATTATGCCAATCTGCAAAACAGCAGTCCTCCCCCTCTCCCATTGCTCAGCGGTAAATCTGGGGGTTTATAACGCACAGCACAGATAGCCCATTGTGTAGCTTTACGCTTAATAACAAACAAACAAGAGAGAAATAGAAACGGCTTGAG
>NW_013706626.1:0-478 GCF_000517525.1 Limulus polyphemus | reverse complement strand
ATGTTATAGTAACACAAGTTGCAGAGAAACATCATTAGTCACATAATGTATCATGTCATAGTAACACAAGTTGCAGAAGAACATCATTAGTCACATAATGTATCATGTTATAGTAACACAAGTTACAGAGAAACATCATTAGTCACATAATGTATCATGTTATAGTAACATAAATTACAGAAAAACATCATTAGTCACATAATG
The DNA here is from genome assembly GCF_000517525.1 of Limulus polyphemus. Classification (NCBI taxonomy): domain Eukaryota; kingdom Metazoa; phylum Arthropoda; class Merostomata; order Xiphosura; family Limulidae; genus Limulus; species Limulus polyphemus. The sequence goes on along the minus strand of NW_013706626.1, from coordinate 274 downwards.
TATCATGTTATAGTAACATAAATTACAGAAAACATCATTAGTCACATAATGTATCATGTCATAGTAACATAAATTACAGAAAAACATCATTAGTCATATAATGTATCATGTCATAGTAACACATGTTACAGAGAAACATTCAGTTAATGTCCCAATAATGAAATAAAGTCCATCCAGTAATGTTCTCATGTTTTAGTCTACTGTAATAACCTTGTGCTAGTAATGTTCTCATGTTTTAGTCTACTGTAATAACCTTGTGCTAGTAATGTTCTCA
>NW_013706625.1:0-478 GCF_000517525.1 Limulus polyphemus | reverse complement strand
GGACTGGAAACCACCTGAAAGTTACTAGAACTGGCTGGCAAACAATGAAGATGATGTAGAGACACACTGCAGAATTTTAAACCCCTAGTGGTAGAAACTGGTAAAGGATGGGAGGTTGCAGGATGATAAACAGTTATGGGAGAGGTCATGGTATCAAAATGAGAAAAACGAGTAACCAAAGGCTGAAGGTTCAAGTGTGAAAAGGAATCATATGGAAGTCACAAAGATAAGGGGATGGTAAACAAACCTGTGAAAAGACAGTATCCTTCTCAATACGATCCCAACAGCAACAAAACCACATTTGAAGGAATAGGGCCAAAGAGGACAATAGCACCAAGGAGGAGGAAGGAAGGAAAGTATATCCCCCAAAACCCTCAGAGCAGAAATTGTGAGGTGTAGAGTGGCTAGGGCTCTGCAGACCATACTCGGTAAGCCAACTACATCCAAAAACCTCCTTGCAAGGTACCAACATCCACGC
>NW_013706624.1:0-478 GCF_000517525.1 Limulus polyphemus | reverse complement strand
TTCAAGTGTTGCCTTTGTCGGATAATTGGTGTGACAGTTTCGGTAGGGATATTTTGAAATTTATTTGGGATGGGGTATTTATAAACTTCAGTATGAGATCTTAATACGCCATTGGTCTGGGTGTTTGTATTGAGGTGTCGAATTATGCCTCGATTTTTACGGTCTTTAAATCCACATATTCAGGAAATATTTCGGGGTTGGATTCTTTTTACTAGTGGGTCTTTACTGGATCCCGCTTCTGATTCCCAGGAGATTTTTAACCAGTCTGTTTCATAATCCATTATTGACGGATAATCAAATACGTTTGCTTTATTTTAAGGATTTATTATGAGGTGGCTATATAGTCTTTACGGAAGGAGAACACTGACTTGTGCAAGGAAGTTAATGTTTGTTAGTTCGAGCAATATTTCCCATTTGGTGTTCTACATTCTGGCCTTCATGAGAGTTGGAGGGTTATTCTATGTTACCGATGTCTGAC
>NW_013706623.1:0-478 GCF_000517525.1 Limulus polyphemus | reverse complement strand
AATCTGTCACCATTTGCTATGTTTTTCGCTCTTTCTAGTTGAGTTAATTATAAATGCATGGCAACTATGACGTTGCAGCTAATCCCCTAGTGGCCGATTCCCGAAACACTAGCGCACTGTTTTCGCAGGAGAGCGAATTAAGTATATAAGGCAAACGTGATTTATACACAAACTGTTTGTTTGTGTCACACTCATATTGCCACACACACACAGTCATATAACACATACTGCCTCACAACTAACTGACTTTAATGAGAATTCATAATGATTTTTGCTATTGAACTTTAATCTTTCAAAACCAATTGTACCTTTAATAGATTAAATTTTTGATGTGTTCATGACAGAGAATCCAGGTATAGAAAGGCTTAATCAGTTTTCTCCAAAAACGGTTTTATCGCAGAAACTCTTTGATAGAATATGATGGTCATTCGATACCATTGGCATCAGAGTAAATAAAGATCAAAAGCTGCTATCAAAC
>NW_013706622.1:0-478 GCF_000517525.1 Limulus polyphemus | reverse complement strand
GGTGTGACGTTAGTAGTAACGTGTTACGACTATGACTAGTCATGGGTGTGACGTTAGTAGTAACGTGTTACGACTATGACTAGTACTGACATCAGACCCGTGACTAGTCATAGTCGTAACACGTTACTACTGATATCAGACCCGTGACTAGTCATAGTCGTAACACGTTACTACTAACGTCACACCCATGAGGAACGTGTTACGACTGTGACTAGTCACGGGTGTGACGTTAGTAGTAACGTGTTACGACTGATTAGTCACGGGTGTGACGTTAGTAGTAACGTGTTACGACTGATTAGTCACGGGTGTGACGTTAGTAGTAACGTGTTACGACTGATTAGTCACGGGTGTGACGTTAGTAGTATCGTGTTAAGACTATGATTAGTCACTGATGTGACGTTAGTAGTATCGTGTTAAGACTATGATTAGTCACTGGTGTGACGTTAGTAGTAACGTGTTACGACTATGATTAGTCACT
>NW_013706621.1:0-478 GCF_000517525.1 Limulus polyphemus | reverse complement strand
AGAATATATTAAATATACGTTGTTTTACTAACCTTTTTTTTTTTAACACAAACAGTCCTTAAAAATTTTAGGAAACCAAGATGTCTCCAGTTCGGGACTTCTACCATGTGGAGATAGATAAAATAGGACAAGGAAAGAGGTTAGCGAATTTGTATGGCATTTGTATCCTATAAAGTACTAAAAATAAGTATATATTTATCTATCTACTGGGAAGCTGGTAGTTCACATACATATAGGCGTCAAAAGCAATATTTGGGGAAGGGCAAAGTTGCAAGTGAATCAAGCTTGTCAGAAGTGTGCCTGCAGACAAAAACTAAGGAGGTTCGAGGAAATGCTTCTTGCTGAAACTTTGTACAATTAGAGAAATTTGGGACTATCTGAATGTGGTGGGAAGCTGACAATTCACTAGATAAACTGTAGTGTTTGAGAAGCTGACAGTTCGTTAAATATACTTTACTGGTTGAGAAGCTGACAGATC
>NW_013706620.1:0-478 GCF_000517525.1 Limulus polyphemus | reverse complement strand
CCTCGAACTTTATATAAACTACACGACGCTATAATGGAACAATACTCATTTAAGGTAACAAGAAAAATACTGAAGATTAGAGTAACGTGATATCAACAAAATAAAATACAGGCTTAAAAACCAAATGTACGTTGAAACAGAATGTCAACTTGAAGATGGGGATAAACCATGGGTATTAAATCAACTTCCGTTCGTTCAGAAGTTTAACTTGAACATGGTTATAATGAACATCTTAAACCAACTTCAGTCTGGACAGAACGTTAAATTGAAGATAGGTGTAATGAACATCTTAAACCAACTTCAGTCCGGACAGAACGTTAACTTAAAGATGGATATAATGAACATCTTAAACCAACTTCAGTCTGGACAGAACGTTAACTTGAAGATAGGTGTAATGAACATCTTAAACCAACTTCAGTCCGGACAGAACGTTAACTTGAAGATGGGTATAATGAACATCTTAAACCAATTTCAGCCC
>NW_013706619.1:0-478 GCF_000517525.1 Limulus polyphemus | reverse complement strand
ACTCTCTAGTATATTCAACTCTCTGTTAAATATTCCGGACGAATATGCACAGCTGACTCTTGTGTAGTTTGCACGATATTCAGAAACAAAAATATTAATTGTGTCTTTAATTTACATCAATTAAGAACAGTGTAAAATTTTTTCGTGTGTGAAAAATCATTATTCAACATATAGATATACATCTCAACACTTTCCTCAACAAAACTATATCGCAAACTCAACTTTTTTCGCAAACTCAACTTTTTTAAGAATAAAAACATAACAAGTCTATAAGATCTTTATCTTACACGCAAATTAAATATTTATTTTAAATTAAATAAAATTTAACATCGAAGTTAGCAAACTCATACTTGTACTCTTAGCAGTTAATTGTGTTATTTCTACATAAGATATGATACACACAGCCTAATGCACGTAGATACACTAACCTTTTCTCTGTGTATATATATATATATATATATATATGGTAACGCGCTAG
>NW_013706618.1:0-478 GCF_000517525.1 Limulus polyphemus | reverse complement strand
CACACAATAGAACTGCCTGACATCTCTTTATGAACAAAAGGAAAACTTATTCTATACACGCAATAGAACTGCCTGACATCTCTTTATGAACAAAAGGAAAACTTATTCTATATACACAATAGAACTGCCTGACATCTCTTTATGAACAAAAGGAAAACTTATTCTATATACACAATAGAACTGCCTGACATCTCTTTATGAACAAAAGGAAAACTTATTCTATATAAACATTAGAACTGCCTGACATCTCTTTATGAACAAAAGGAAAACTTATTCTATACACAATAGAACTGCCTGATATCTCTTTATGAACAAAAGGAAAACTTATTCTATACACACAATAGAACTGTCTGACATCTCTTTATGAACAAAGGAAAACTTATTCTATACACACAATAGAACTGTCTGACATCTCTTTATGAACAAAAGGAAACTTATTCTATACACACAATAGAACTGCCTGACATCTCTTTATGAA
>NW_013706617.1:0-478 GCF_000517525.1 Limulus polyphemus | reverse complement strand
AGTTAGTTACTTTCCACAAGAAGGGAGTGAACTAATGTTACCTTGGTAGCATTTCGTATAACAAAGCTTCTGTTTTCTTCTTCTCTTCAATAAGCTGATCAGTTCTCTCGTCAACAAGAGCCTCTAGATTATTGGCGTACTTCTCCATCATGACTAACATGTTATCAAAGATGTTGGGTTTCCTTTAGAGAAAAAAACAAAAAGGTGTTGTTATAATTATATTAGTTAATCGTTGGTCTATAGTATGTACAAACACAATGTAGTGTTTCCTTTCAACTAACTGACATCTACACGAAATCTTTGTTCAGAAAACGCGGATAAAAAACTAACGAATATTCTTGGTCTGATGCATCCCAATCAACCGATGTATTTTAATTATTATGTTTAATATTTATCGCAGCGCAAACTGTATTTTATCAGATATTAAACATCTGTTGATTTATATACTGAATTCAACCCATTACATCTTCTACACAGT
>NW_013706616.1:0-478 GCF_000517525.1 Limulus polyphemus | reverse complement strand
AGTGTATACATAACTAATAACCCTGATCACAAATAGTTAGGTTTTAGTGTATACATAACTAATAACTATGATCACAACTAGTTAGGTTTTAGTGTATACATAACTAATAACTATGATCACAACTAGTTAGGTTTTAGTGTATACATAACTAATAACTAAAGGACAAAAAATAACTTTAGCTTATGTTACGACGTTAAGTTTGAATTCCGTCAATTTTGAATTCCGTTGCTACGGTCAATTCAACATTTCGTTGGTAAAAGAATAGCCAAGAGTTGGCGGTAGGTGAGGTTCACTATCTACATTTTCCCAGTCTGTCAGTTGAAAATTAGGTACGGCTGTGCATAAATAGTCCTTGTTTAGCAAACTTAGGTACAGCTGTGCGTAAATAGTCCTTGTTTAGCAAACTTAGATACAGCTGTGCGTAAATAGTCCTTGTATAGCAAACTTAGATACAGCTGTGCGTAAATAGTCCTTGTAT
>NW_013706615.1:0-478 GCF_000517525.1 Limulus polyphemus | reverse complement strand
ATCAACCAAAAGACAGAGTAGACGGTCGAGTATAAGCCCACTGCTATGATGTTTTCTATACGCATCTCAAAGAATTTTCAATCTGGAAGCTGTAATGTTTAAAAGCACTATAATTGGCATAAGGTTGTTTTGATGGGTAAAACTTGAATTTTTTTAAAAAAGGGAGGGTGCTTGAGGAGAAAGGGAGGCCCACAGAACTGAAATGTCTATGGGCCCACTGTGGTCTTAATCTGCCTTAATGTTTCTACAACATGATTAATCCAAGACACAGACAGCTACAAAGATCCAAACTAGGTAGTACTCAGGTATGTGATCTGAGTTTTGGGGATAAACTTGAATGTGTTTGATAAGCCGTGACTATTTATCAGATGTATTTACTTCACATCTTGTGGCTGTTTATCAGATGTATCTACTTCACATCTTGTGGCTGTTTATTAGGGTTAGTTACTTCACATCTTGTGGCTTTTTATCATATGTA
>NW_013706614.1:0-478 GCF_000517525.1 Limulus polyphemus | reverse complement strand
AAGTGTTTATTTGTTTAAAGTTAAGGACAAAACCACACATTGGGCTATCTGTGCTTTGCCCACCACTGGTACTGAAACCGGGTTTCTAGCGTTGGAAGTCCGCAGACATACCGCTGTGCCACTGGGAGAGGGGGGTCTTTTCGTAAATGATAAAAAGTCAAAGTTAGTAATCTTAGAGAAATGTATGTTGAGTATATTGGTTTACTGACTTTTTTGTTGTATTTCGTGCAAAGCTACTCGAGAACTATCTGCGCTAGCCGTCCCTAATTTTCAGCACTTGTGGGTGTGAGCGCGTTATAAAAATTATAGGTAATTTTTTTCATTCCGTCAAAAAACTATGGTGGTAGGTGCTGTTAACCGGCTGCCTTCCTTCTGGTTCGGCCTGGCATGGCCAGGTGGTTAGGGCGCTTGACACGCAATCTGAGGGTCGCGGGTTTCGAATCCCTGTGCCACCGAACATGCTCGCCCTTTCAGCCGT
>NW_013706613.1:0-478 GCF_000517525.1 Limulus polyphemus | reverse complement strand
GTTACTGATGAATTATTAACCTAGAATACCATCGACATTGCAATTAACCCCATCAGTTACTGATGAATTATTAACCAGAATACCATCGACATTGCAATTAACCCCATCAGTTACTGATGAATTATTAACCAGAATACCATCGACATTGCAATTAACCCCATCAGTTACTACTGAATTATTAACCAGAATACCATCGACATTGCAATTAACCCCATCAGTTACTGATGAATTATTAACCAGAATACCATCGACATTGCAATTAACCCCACTAGTTACTGATGAATTATTAACCAGAATACCATCGACATTGCAATTAACCCCATTAGTTACTGACTGAATTATTAACCAGAATACCATCGACATTGCAATTAACCGCATTAGTTACTACTGAATTATTAACCAGAATACCATCGACATTGCAATTAACCGCATTAGTTACTACTGAATTATTAACCAGAATACCATCGACATTGCAATT
>NW_013706612.1:0-478 GCF_000517525.1 Limulus polyphemus | reverse complement strand
ATTGACAAGTATGATTATACCAATCGGATCACTACATCATCGTTATTTGCAGATCCCTCTATCTAACATCTAAATAAAATATTAAAAATATTGATCATGTGAACGAATAATAAATAAAACTTCTATAAGCTTAGAACGCTAACATTAGGAAGATGTGTTAAAAATGTATAAAATCTTATCGACATTCCTAGAACGCTAACATTAAGAAGATGTGTTAAAAATGTATAAAATCTTATCGACATTCCTAGAACGCTAACATTATGAAGATGTGTTAAAATATACAAAATCTTATCGACATTCCTAGAACGCTAACATTAAAAACATGTGTTAAAAATGTACAAAATATTATCGACGTTCCTAGAACGCCTACATTAAGATGTGTTAAAATATACAAAACCTTATCTACATTCCTAGAACGCTAACATTAAAAACATGTGTTAAAAATATACAAAATCTTATCGACGTTCCTAGAACGCTA
>NW_013706611.1:0-478 GCF_000517525.1 Limulus polyphemus | reverse complement strand
TTAAATAATATCGAGTTTTTCTGAACATACAAAATTAGGACAAAAATCAATAAGTGATGATCGATTTTTTTACATGGAATAAGATTAGTTCTGGACAAAACAGTTTGAAAGGTTTAGACGATGTTGAATGTTTTACATAAAATATGATTAATTACAGTACTTGTATGAAAATTTGGCATATAAACATAATTTGATAGATAATATATGATAATTACAGATTAATTATAGCAGTTGATTCATATGTTGGAAACCGCAACGTAATCATAAGGAAGAAATAATGTTAACCATAAAAAACATGTTTAGATAGGACCAATCATGAGGTTACTATGTCATGTCACTTGCAGCAGGACCAATCACGAAGCTACCTCTATATCATGTCACTTCCACCAGGACCCAATCACGAGGCTACTATGTCATGTTACTTGCAGCAGGACCAATCACGAGGCTACCTCTATATCATGTCATTTCCACCAGGAAT
>NW_013706610.1:0-478 GCF_000517525.1 Limulus polyphemus | reverse complement strand
GGTAAATATATATATAGGATAAAACATGTATAACAATAGGTAAATATATATATAGGATAAAACATGTATAGCAACAGGCAAATATCTATATAGGATAAAACATGTATAACAATAGGTAAATATATATATAGGATAAAACATGTATAACAATAGGTAAATATATATATAGGATAAATCATGCAAAGCAATAGGTAAATATCTATATAGGATAAAACATGTACAGCAATAGGTAAATATATATATAGGATAAATCATGCAAAGCAATAGGTAAATATCTATATAGGATAAAACATGTACAGCAATAGGTAAATATATATATAGGATAAATATGTATAACAATAGGCAAATATCTATATAGGATAAAACATGTATAACAATAGGTAAATATATATATAGGATAAAACATGTATAACAATAGACATATATATATAGGATAAATCATGCAAAGCAATAGGTAAATATCTATATAGGATAAAAC
>NW_013706609.1:0-478 GCF_000517525.1 Limulus polyphemus | reverse complement strand
TTAAAACCCGGGACTCGATTTCTCGCGGTGAACACAATATGCTCTGAGAAAAATAAACAAGCACAGTGTGAGCCAATATCGTTAAAGTCCCAGTGTCGGCAGTGCCGCTGGTTGGCTCCTTGCATTCTGGTTATTACTTCAAAATTAAGTACAGCTAAGCCTGAAACCTAGAGGTCTGTGATTAAGGCGTTTAGCGTAATACAGTTGAATGAAAATATGATATGAATCTTGTGATGTTAGCTTAAGAAAACCAATCCAAGTATCCTAACTAAATAGGCACGTTACTTACTAGCTCTACAAGTCTACGTTGGGACACGTTTACCTTACCAGAACTGACCTCAACACCGAAGGAACTTACCGATGCGAAGTCTCAGCAGAAGCGCCCTCTTTTCAAACAGAGCGAGCAGAAAGAGAGCTCAGAGTTTATGGTAAGTTTACTTTGATTACTCTCATTGCTCGTCTTTGATTACTCTCATTG
>NW_013706608.1:0-478 GCF_000517525.1 Limulus polyphemus | reverse complement strand
GTTTTATAATGGGGTAGTGATATGTAACTAAGTGATACACCAACTTATCGCCAATTGAATGATTTTATAATAGCGTAATGATATGTAAATAAGTGATACACCAACTTTTAGCCAACTGGAATGGTTTTAAAATAGGGTAATTATATGTAACTAAGTCATACACCAACCTATAGCCAACTTTAATTGTTTTATAATAGGGTAATGATATTTAACGTCATACACCAATCTATCGCCAACTGTAATGGTTTTATAATAGGGTAATGACGTGTAACTAAGTCATACACCAACCTATAGCACACGGTAATGGTTTTATAATAGGATAATGATATTCAACGTCATGCACCAACCTATAGCCAACGGTAATGGTTTTATATTGGGCTAGTGACATGTAACTTAGTCATACACCAACCTATCGCCAATTGTAATGGTTTTATAATAGGGTAATGATATGCCACTAAGTCATACACCAACCTATAGC
>NW_013706607.1:0-478 GCF_000517525.1 Limulus polyphemus | reverse complement strand
CACATGCATGTCATGTTCGTGTGTGTAGCAGATAGTACAATCCTGAACGCATAGTACCTTGTGGCAACATTGAATTGGATTTTCTGGACTATTGTATCAATGTATAAGATATTTAATGTAAACCATTGTTTATTTACATGTACTGGCATATTGTACTGAATGATACACAAATGCTAGCACTACATGGAACCACACCATCACCAAGCTTAAATGCTTAGCTCACCGGCTGTTCTATAATTAATGTACATCCATGTGATAGAAAATTGTATTATGTTATCCACACATGTATGTTATGTACTTTGTATGGAGAATATAGTACAATCCTGATGCTTGACTGGTTTTAATAACAGTGAATATAGTCCAGATGTACTACAAGATTGTACTTGGTGTTTTTGTTTAGCACATGTACCATTCTGAACCTTGATTGCACTTCATCAAAGCATTCAGCTGTGTGTGTGTGTGTCACTGTGTGTGTGTG
>NW_013706606.1:0-478 GCF_000517525.1 Limulus polyphemus | reverse complement strand
TTTAACAATGAAACAAAAACAAACAAAACTACTACTTATCTTAACAATAAAAAACAAACAAAACTACTACTTATTTAACAATGAAACAAAAACAAACAAAACTACTACTTATCTTAACAAAAAACTACTACTTATTTTAACAAAAGAACTACTACTTATTTTAAAAATAAAAACAATATTTATTTTAACTATAACAAAACAATACTAGTTATTTTAACAATAAAAACAAACAAAACTACTATTTATCTTAAGAAAAAACAATAGTACTTATTTTAACAAAACAAAAACAATACTACTTATTTTAACAATAAAAACAAAACAAACAAAACTACTATTTATTTTAACAATAAAAAACAAACAAAACTACTACTTATTTTAGCAATAAAAAACAAACTACTACTTATTCTAACAATAAAAGCAAAAACAAACAAACTACTACTTATTTAAATTTTGACATTTATCAGAGCTTCATGACAGC
>NW_013706605.1:0-478 GCF_000517525.1 Limulus polyphemus | reverse complement strand
CAAAACCTACAGGAATAACGAGTATTGCTGTAATAGATGCAATCATGAACAAAACTTACAGGAATAGCGAGTATTGCTGTAATAGATATAACCATGAACAAAGCCTACAGGAATAGCGAGTATTGCTGTAATAGATATAACCATGAACAAAACATACAGGAATTATTACAGTAATACTCACTGATATAACCATGAACAAAACCTACAGGAATAGCGAGTATTGCTGTAATAGATATAACCATGAACGCTTTGCTGTAATAGATATAACCACGAACAAAACCTACAGGAATAGCGAGCTTTGCTGTAATAGATATAACCATAAACAAAACCTACAGGAATAGCGAGCTTTGCTGTAATATATTACAGCAAAGCGATATAACCATGAACAAAACCTACAGGAATATTGAGCTTTGCTGTAATAGAAATAACCATGAATAAACCCACGGTAGACTTAAGGTGTCTCTCCAGTAACAACGTG
>NW_013706604.1:0-478 GCF_000517525.1 Limulus polyphemus | reverse complement strand
ATTATCTATATATATATATAGGCCTGTTTAATAGACATATTAATGTCAAATTTCTTACGTTGAGGGTTAGATTTTAATACTAATTTGACTTACTTTAAAGTGGTTCAAGAAAAGAAACGTAATTTTACTATTTAATTGACGTAAAATATTATCAATAATTTCGATAAGAGATCATTGTCTTTATGAAAACGTATTTATACTTTCTGACATTTGTTGTTCACAGAAAATGTGCTTGAAAGCAGTTGAAATTTGTAGAAATTATTTCAGTGACATGTACTAACTTAAAACTATTATCTTTGAAAAAAATGACGTATTTGGAAAATTTGCTCATTACACCTCAGCATAATAATTATAGTTGATTATTCAATTAAATGTTTGTTTTGTCTTAACTATTTCGATCTTTCCCCGTGAACTTTATTTAACCCAAAACCCAACAGATTCTTCCTTTTTGGCATTAAATATATTGTTGCGTCAGCGG
>NW_013706603.1:0-478 GCF_000517525.1 Limulus polyphemus | reverse complement strand
ACGATAGGCCAACTGTGTTCTGTCGTCCACGGGAAAGTTAATCCTGGATCTTAGCATTTTAAGGTCGAAACTTACCGCTGACTCACATGGAGGTGGATACCTCCTTCCTCTTGTAAAGATAAGAAGGTCACAATAGTGAAGCCCCCCCTCCCCACTCCACCCCCAGTGACACAGCGGCATGTCTGCGGACTTACAACGCCAAACACCGAGTTTCGATACCGGTGGTGGGCAGAGCACTGGTAGCTCATTGTGTAGCTTTGTGCTTAACTTCACACAAATAAACAGTACTGGAAAGGGGTTTATTACGTATTTTTAAACCACGCTCTAGTAGAATTTCCGGTTTTGTCCCATATTTTCTAAGTATATTTTAGTACAATTTCCATTATTATTCCGTATTTTCTAACCACATTTTAATATAATTTTCTTTATTATTATTATTATTTTATAACCACATTTTAATATAATTTTCTTTATTAAT
>NW_013706602.1:0-478 GCF_000517525.1 Limulus polyphemus | reverse complement strand
CACCCGCTAACAGTGGAATGTTTATATGTTTTATATATTACTAACGTATTTCAACACTCGCTAACAGTGGAATGTTTATATGTTTTATATATTACTAACGTATTTCCACACTCGCTAACAGTGGAATGTTTATATGTTTTATATATTACTAGCGTATTTCCACACTCGCTAACAGTGGAATGTTTATATGTTTTATATATTACTAACGTATTTCCATACTCGCTAACAGTGGAATGTTTTATCCATTACTAGGTCCCAATAAATACATAACCAAATAACGAAGATTGGTAAAAATGCGCTATGTAGTATTTTGTTTTACTTCAAAAATGCATATAGTTTGATTTAGTATTTCTATAACTTTTAGGTAATGATATGTCCACTCGGTTTCAACTTGACTGATATTCATTAACATATTTCCTTTGATACTTTATTTTGCTAATTCCAGTAGCCACCACTTCCTGCTGTAAACCATGAAGAT
>NW_013706601.1:0-478 GCF_000517525.1 Limulus polyphemus | reverse complement strand
AAAATAGCACTAGGGAAAATACCTAATAACTTAGTGACGTAGAAGTGACAGTGCTAATAAATGTAAGTCGTCGTAAAATAGCAATAGGGAAAATACCTAATAACTTAGTGACGTACAAGTGACAGTGCTAATAAATGTAAGTCGTCGGGAAAATAGCACTAGGGAAAATACCTAATAACTTAGTGACGTAGAAGTGACAGTGCTAATAAATGTAAGTCGTCGGGAAAATAGCACTAGGGAAAATACCTAATAACTTAGTGACGTAGAAGTGACAGTGCTAATAAATGTAAGTCGTCGGGAAAATAGCACTAGGGAAAATACCTAATAACTTAGTGACGTAGAAGTGACAGTGCTAATAAATGTAAGTCGTCGGGAAAATAGCACTAGGGAAAATACCTAATAACTTAGTGACGTAGAAGTGACAGTGCTAATAAATGTAAGTCGTCGTAAAAACAGCACTAGGGAAAATACCTAATAA
>NW_013706600.1:0-478 GCF_000517525.1 Limulus polyphemus | reverse complement strand
ACACATTAACACCAATACTCACTAAACACCGTCAGAAACAGGTCTGAGTGTAATTAAACATCTCAATTATTATTGGAAGTCACAATAAAACTTCTTGAAACATCCTCAGACGCTCGTCGGAGCTTCTTGAATATTGTCGAACTTGGAGTTAAAACAATAATAAAACATGGTGTGTAGCAATTAAAAAGTTAGTAAGAAGAGGACACACGAAACTAGTTTCTCCAATTTTAAATGTTCTGATAGTTTGTTATATTTCATGTGGTGTTTTTAATAACTCATAAAGTTCTTCAACATACCCAGACACGCGTAGAAATAAAAAAATTTCGAACACTCGTCAAAACCTTGTGAACATCCTTAGAAATACGTACAAATTAAAGCTGAGTGGACATTCTCAAACTTGTTTGTTACGGAGGTTAGGGCTGACACAGGTCAGAGTTTAGTGGACATCCTCACACCGAACAAAGTGTTTATTAATGAA
>NW_013706599.1:0-478 GCF_000517525.1 Limulus polyphemus | reverse complement strand
CCCACACCACGACAGAACACAACGTCCTAGTACCCACACCACGACAGAACACAACGTCCTAGTACCCACACCACGACAGAACACAACTTCCTAGTACCCACACCACGACAGAACACAACTTCCTAGTACCCACACCACGACAGAACACAACTTCCTAGTACCCACACCACGACAGAACACAACTTCCTAGTACCCACACCACGACAGAACACAATTTCCTAGTACCCACACCACGACAGAACACAACATTCTAGTTCCCACACCACGACAGAATACAACATTCTAGTTCCCACACCACAACAGATTTTTTCCTTTAAATCAAGAGACATCACAAATTATTTACAGGAATGATACAGAGAGAGAAAACAAACTAATATGGATTCATTTTTCCATTTTCATGAAGAATTCTGGTGTCTCCACCACACAGTGCAGCATCAGCCAAAAAATTTCATCTCCTACTAAAACTGAATGCAAGTTT
>NW_013706598.1:0-479 GCF_000517525.1 Limulus polyphemus | reverse complement strand
ATGTTTTGCTCGTATTTGGTGTAGATTATTTATATATTAGCTGAAGTACCCGTGCCATGGATGGAAGTTATGTAAATTCATGATTAATGAAATGTTATCTTAGGGACATGAAAAGTTTCTTCACTTTTATGTAATTGTAAAAAAACGCCAATTTAAACCGCAAAATTGAAAATTTGTATGTATCTCCCCATGGACCCAATGAACTTTCATACTAAATTTGGTGTAGATCCATCCACAGAGCAGTAGTGGTAAAAAAAAAACTCGAAAACGCCCATAAAAACCGCAAAACTGAAAATTTGTATGTATTTTCCCATGGATCCAATGAACTTTCACACCAAATTTGGTGAAGATCCATTCACAGGTGAGGTAGTGGTAAAAAACGCACAACACAAAACTGAAAATTTGTATATATATATATTTTATTGCGAAATAACTTCCAGCAAAGGAGATTAGTGTGCGACGTCATTGGCTACCATTAT
>NW_013706597.1:0-479 GCF_000517525.1 Limulus polyphemus | reverse complement strand
TTATGTCTACCACCGTCTAATGTTTGACGATGGAAGTTTCTGAGTGAAATAATTTGAGATTCCCTATGAACATTTGAAAAAAGTGTCAAATTTTGCATAAAGTAATACATGCATGTGTTTTTTTACTCCAGAGTTTCACATTTTAAACTTTTCCAACTGCACCGACATCTAGCGGATTTATTTTGAATTAAAATGTTTCCAAATCAAAATGTGTAGTAACAGATTACATTGTATTTTACTGTAACGTTATCAAACTGGGTCTGTAGATTTTGAACATTTTATGTTATATCTTTTATGAAATATCGAAATCAGATACATAGTTTTATCACACAGTGATGTTTGTAGCATTGTTTCCTCTTGATTTGAATTAATTTTCTCACGAAACCACCAAGTGGGAAATTAATATGTCACCTATTCTTAGCTTGAGTTTAGTAAATACTTCCTATAAGCATAAAGATCACACATTTGTAGAGAGAATG
>NW_013706596.1:0-479 GCF_000517525.1 Limulus polyphemus | reverse complement strand
GAATTTTTACGGAAAATTAACTAACGACCAGAGACGTAACATTATAATAACTAATTTACGCTATCGCTCAATATTGGGTAAAAAATACTTCAATTATGCAATAATAAACATAACTGCACTTTTCATTTTATAAATCTAATAATAGTAATTCAAAATAAAGTTATCGTTTTGATTCTAGCGACAAAAATTACATCGATAAATCAAAACATTGTTTTTAGAACGTTTTTAGATGCGATATATTCAATAATTCCTAAATAATCTAGGCCTCTTTATAATGATTGAACTTTCAACAAAACCATCTTGGCTTATAGTGGATCAAAAATAGTGTTAATCAATTTCAATTGTGTAAAATTTATTTAACCATACACACAATATGTTTTCTTAAAGATGCACATACTCTGCAAATTTTGGTAATATAAGATAATTTGGCAATGCAAGCTACTTTTTCCCAATAACCCTCAAACTTCTAATGTTATGAA
>NW_013706595.1:0-479 GCF_000517525.1 Limulus polyphemus | reverse complement strand
CAAATTGAATTTTTGTTCAATAAAAATCTTTTTTTTACCCAGAGTGTCAAAGAACAGTCTGGCTGTTTGTGATCCCCCGTGTCCACTGGTAGAGAGCTCTTTCACTCTCCCTAAAGATCTGGCGTTAGGCACCGTCCGACCGCTCCGGCTCAAGAGCAAGTGTTGGTGAATTAAAATGATGAAATGTTTTTTGTCATACGTCACGTAGTTATTACGACACACGAATATGATATTAAAACACTTAATAACTAAATTTTACAATTATACTATGTACTTAAAACGTACACATTTTAAAAGACTTATTTACATAATGTACAACGAAGACGCTTTTTTTTTAGCTATTCGTGTTGGCAGGACAGGAGGTAGCCAGAGCATTACAATTGGTTTGGTTGTGGTTAAATACAAAGCTACACATTGGGTTATCTATGCTCTGCCCATCGCAGGTATCTAAACCTGAATTTTAGCGTTATAAACCTGCA
>NW_013706594.1:0-479 GCF_000517525.1 Limulus polyphemus | reverse complement strand
AACGCTAGAAACCGGGTTTCGATACCCGTGGTGGGCAGAGCACAGATAGCCCATTGTGTAGCTTTGTGCTTAAATACAACCAAACAAACAAAACTTTATGAAGACAGTTTTCACTGCCTTGATACCTAATAGTCAAAAGCTGTAATTTTTTCCATGTGAAATTGCAGTGAATCAAGTTTTTTTAACAATCTCTTTATTACTTTGTACTCATAAACAAGAACTTTAACCTTGTTTTTCCTAAGGAAAAGGGCAGTTTTGAAATCAGGCAGCAAAGTAATTAAACAAAAACGATAATGGTTAGTAGCTTGTCCTTCATGTTGTTCTAAAACTTCTAGGCTAGGTTGTTAGGGCGCTTGACTCGCAATCTGAGGGTCGCCCTTTCAACCGTGGGGGCGTAATAAAGTGATGGTCAATCCCACTATTCGTTGGTAAAAGAGTAGCCCAAGATGGTGATGACTAGCTGCCTTCCCTCCAGTCTT
>NW_013706593.1:0-479 GCF_000517525.1 Limulus polyphemus | reverse complement strand
AGCACTGTAATTATATTTATATCTTCTATTGAATGAATTCAATCAATATCACGACATAAACAAACAGTATAGATAGCACTGTAATTATATTTATACCTTCTTCATTCAATATCACGACATAAACAGACAGTATAGATAACACTGTAATTATATTTATACCTTCTTCATTCAATATCACGACATAAACGGACAGTATAGATAACACTGTAATTATATTTATATCTTCTTCATTCAATATCACGACATAAACAGACAGTATAGATAACACTGTAACTATATTTATACCTTCTTCATTCAATATCACGACATAAACAGACAGTATAGATAGCACTGTAATTATATTTATACCTTCTTCATTCAATATCACGACATAAACAGACAGTATAGATAACACTAATTATACTTATATCTTCTTCATTCAATATCACGACATAAACAGACAGTATAGATAACACTGTAACTATATTTATACCTTCTTC
>NW_013706592.1:0-479 GCF_000517525.1 Limulus polyphemus | reverse complement strand
CAAACACAGTATTGACACCTTTATGTACACAAACACAGTCTTGACAATCTTTACGTACACAAACACAGTCTTGACGACCTTTATGTACACAAACACAGCCTTGAAAATCTTTATGTACCCAAACACAGTCTTGACAACCTTTATGTACACAAACACAGTCTTGACAACCTTTAAGTACACAAACAAAGTCTTCACAAACTTTATGTACACAAACACAGTCTTGACAATCTTTATGTACACAAACACAGTATTGACACCTTTATGTACACAAACACAGTATTGACAACCTTTATGTACCCAAACACAGTCTTGACAACCTTTATGTACACAAACACAGTCTTGACAACCTTTATGTACCCAAACACAGTCTTGACAACCTTTATGTACACAAACACAGTCTTGACAATCTTTATGTACACAAACACAGTATTGACACCTTTATGTACACAAACACAGTCTTGACAATCTTTATGTACACA
>NW_013706591.1:0-479 GCF_000517525.1 Limulus polyphemus | reverse complement strand
AGGAGCAAGACACGAGTAGTATTTAATCAGGTTAGAGTAACTAGAATGGCAAGGTTATACAGGAGCAAGACACGAGTAGTATTTAATCAGGTTAGAGTAACTAGAATGTCAAGGTTATACAGGAGCAAGACACTAGTAGTATTTAATCAGGTTAAAGAAACTAGAATGTCAAGGTTATACAGGAGCAAGACACGAGTAGTATTCAATCAGGTTAGAGTAACTAGAATGTCAAGGTTATACAGGAGCAAGACACGAGTAGTATTTAATCAGGTTTGAGTAACTAGAATGTCAAAGTTATACAGGAGCAAAACACGAGTAGTATTTAATCAGGTTAGAGTAACTAGAATGTCAAAGTTATACAGGAGCACGACACGAGTAGTATTTAATCAGGCTAGAGAAATTAATATAATACTAAAAATGTCATAACAAGGTGAAAATTATAATAGAATACTGAAAATGTCATAAGAAATTATACTAGG
>NW_013706590.1:0-479 GCF_000517525.1 Limulus polyphemus | reverse complement strand
GGTGGGATAAGGATCCGAACCCGCGACCCTCAGATTGCGAGTCAAGCACTTTATCCACCTGGCCATGCCGGGCCTACATATGTGTTCAGAATGAAACGGGATTTTATTTTCTGTAAGCCAATCAAAACACGTGCACTACTGATGTTGAGGCAATGGAAAACTGGGTGTTACTTCCAAACATAACACCTGTTAGGTAAAGTACATCTCCTCTTTAGTTCCGCATGCTTCACCCTTCACTTAGATGTTATGAATTCCACTGCTTGCAAGTGCTTTAAAATTACAACATTTAAGGCATTTAATTTTCTTCTTAGGGGCATATTTACCTAACTTGAACAGTCAAAATTCGTGAATTTTTGATCTGTGCTAAATGTCTTTTCTCTCTACTTAAATCGATTTCGGTTAAAACTCAAACGTGATTTTAGTCGAAAGTGTAAAAATTCATTTACTTAAAACTACGTTATAAAAAAAATGTAGAGAAA
>NW_013706589.1:0-479 GCF_000517525.1 Limulus polyphemus | reverse complement strand
AATAGGACAAGTAGGATATCATTCCAAGTTACAACAAGGTTTGTTGGTTACCTAATAGGACAAGAAATATATCATTCCAAGTTACAACAAGGTTTGTTGGTTACCTAACAGCACAAGAAATATATCATTCCAAGTTACAACAAGGTTTGTTGGTTACCTAATAGGACAAGAAATATATCATTCCAATTTACAACAAGGTTTGTTGGTTGCCTAACAGTACAATAAATATATCATTCCAAGTTACAACAAGGTTTGTTGGTTGCCTAATAGGACAAGAAATATATCATTCCAAGTTACAACAAGGTTTGTTGGTTACCTAATAGGACAAGTAGGATATCATTCCAAGTTACAACAAGGTTTGTTGGTTACCTAATAGGACAAGAAATATATCATTCCAAGTTACAACAAGGTTTGTTGGTTACCTAATAGGACAAGAAATATATCATTCCAAGTTACAACAAGGTTTGTTGGTTACCTAA
>NW_013706588.1:0-479 GCF_000517525.1 Limulus polyphemus | reverse complement strand
AAAAATACTTATATATATATATATATATATGTGTGTGTGTGTGTGTGTGTGTAAAGCAGGTAGAGTATATCTAGTAGTATATCCCAGTAAGTGTATTACTTATAACTTATTGAAGTGTTCGTTATCTCATTAAGAATCCTCTTCATTCAATAGTTAAATTTAAGGAGTTTGAGCTTACAAGAAGCATAAAAATGTTTAGCTAAGACTAGACTTTTTCATTAGATTTCATTCATCTTCATAGAAAAATATTATTGACAGCTGTAGACATTAGTGATCGTTAAATATGAGTATCCACCTGAAATTATTATCTTATCCTATGGTAAAATATTATTACAGTATTTTGCTTAGTCTGTAATCTGTTTAACTTTTTTTCCAAAATATCATATTTACTTTTATATATTGTTCCATTTTTCTGTGAAACTAAGGAAACTGTATTAATATTAGGTCATTAAGAAATTAATGTTGCTTTTTATAGATGT
>NW_013706587.1:0-479 GCF_000517525.1 Limulus polyphemus | reverse complement strand
ATCAAATGTTTGATTATATTTATATTATACATAATAGAACATTTTCATCAAATGTTAGATTATATTTATATTATACACAATAGAACATTTTCATCAATTGTTAGATTATATTTAGATTATACACAATATAACATTTTCATCAAATGTTATATTATATTAGTATTATACACAATAGGACATTTTCATCAAATGTGATTATATGCTAGATTATATTTAGATTATACAAAACAGAACATTTTCATCAAATGTTATATTATATTTATATTATACACAATAGAACATTTTCATCAATTATTAGATTATATTTCGATTCTACCCAGTATAACATTTTCATCAAATGTTAGATTATATTTATATTATACACAATAGAACATTTTCATCAAATGTTATATTATTTTTATATTAGACACAATAGAACATTTTCATCAAATATTAGGTTATACTTAGATTATACACAATAGAAAATTTTCGTCAAATGT
>NW_013706586.1:0-479 GCF_000517525.1 Limulus polyphemus | reverse complement strand
TTACCAGTTAACCAAACTACAACCCGGAATTCGATCATCCAGTTTTAAAAGTTATTTCTGTTATATCTAGAATATTACCAGTTAACCAAACTACAACCCGGAATTCTTTTGGTCATGAATACTTCATGAAAGTTAAAGCATAGCTCAGCTTTCATATCGATAAAAGAGAGACTGTCTGATAATGGTGTTAAATAAAGAAAACTGTATAGGAGGGACAATGATTGTGTGTATATACAGGGGCAGGGTTTCAGTTGCATTACTTGTCAAAACTTTGTGAATATCCATCAACTTACCCTTCAGCAAGTTATTCACGAAACAACTTACAGACAAATTACAAAAGTTTCATCTTCGTCAATGAGAACTAAAGGTGGGGGACATTGGGGATTAATTCTCGCGTGGTGTGTCTTTGGGAATGCATGGGGACAGTGGGGATTAATTCTCGCGTGATGTGTCTTTGGGAAGGCATGGGGACAGTGGGG
>NW_013706585.1:0-479 GCF_000517525.1 Limulus polyphemus | reverse complement strand
CTTCATCTCTAGCTATGTATAACTAATCAAGTATATAAATCACTGACAAGGACAACCATGCTTTCATCTCTAGGAATCTATAACTGATTAAATAAATAAATCACTGACTAGGACAACCATGCCTTCATCTCTAGCTATGTATAACTAATCAAATATATAAAATCAGTTATACATAGCTAGAGATGAAGGCATGGTTGTCCTAGTCAGTGATTTATTTATCTGATCAGTTATACATAGCTAGAGATGAAGGCATGGTTGTCCTAGTCAGTGATTTATATATTTGATCAGCTATACATAGCTAGAGATGAAGGCATGGTTGTCCTAGTCAGTGAGAAATATATAAATCACTGACTAGGACAACCATGAGTTCATCTCTAGCTATGTATAACTGATCGAATATATAAATCACTGACTAGGACACACTGACTAGGACAACCATGCCTTCATCCCCAGCTGTCTATAACTCATCAGATAAATAA
>NW_013706584.1:0-479 GCF_000517525.1 Limulus polyphemus | reverse complement strand
TGTGCCATCACTGTAAGGATTAGAGTATACTAAACTTTACACATTATACAGGTTACAATAAAGGTGACGTATTAGTGGTTCATTTAACTATTATACAGATGTACGTTTTTTAGGGGGAGGTTAATGAGTGTTCCAAAACGCGAAATTAATTTCTTGACGACTTTATAGTTCAGACATACTTTTACGGTCTATAACTTACCTATAAATGTTAAATTTCTGGGAAATAAGCAACAAAGTTATGATCATATTTGTCAATACTCTTAATCAGTATTTTACAGAGACCTCTGTTTTAGAAATATTCTGCAATTTCATTGGTTAATAAACAGATAGCACACTTCTTCCAAATTTAAGTTTATTGTATACTACTTTTCTTATGAAATCACTGTTCACCTACCTTGGCGCCATCTGTTGAGACTTTTAAGCATACATTTATTAAATCTGAGAAGGGATGGATTGACGTTATCTAGAATGTATATTAA
>NW_013706583.1:0-479 GCF_000517525.1 Limulus polyphemus | reverse complement strand
ATATGGGTCTGGAGAATGCCTCATTGTGGAGCTGGTTGACCCATGCGTGTCAGTCTGCCCCAAGTGAAATGAGTCAGCGTACCCAAAAACTGCTATTTTATATCATAGAAATGACCTGTGTGCGCCCCCCCCCCAATCATAGCTATCAAACAAATGTATGCATCATTATTTAGCCGAAAGAATACACTTTCAAATTCTGTGCAACTTAGATCCTCTGAACAAAGTATTTAATGTAATATAACAAAATCGTGACTATCGTTGCATTGTTTTGATAGATAAATAATGCGAGTCTGTTAAATGTAGAATACTTTTATAATTGTTTAATAGGCAAAAAACACGAATTATTAACGGGAAAATATTGTTGAATTTGTTTAAAAGATCAGTAATAATTAGTCCGTTTAGTACCGAGAGAATATTGTATTCGTTTTACAGATGAATAACGTGCGTACGGTACTCGGAGATGATTATTGTACGAGTTT
>NW_013706582.1:0-479 GCF_000517525.1 Limulus polyphemus | reverse complement strand
CAACAACGCAGTTACTTACAATACAACAAAGCAGTTACATACAATACAACAAAGCAGTTACTTACAATACAATAAAGCAGTTACATACAATACAACAAAGCAGTTACTTACAATACAGCAAAGCAGTTACTTACAATACAACAAAGCAGTTACTTACAATACAACAAAGCAGTTACTTACAATACAACAAAGCAGTTACTTACAATACAACAAAGCAGTAACTTACAATACAAGAAAGCAGTTACTTACAATACAACAAAGCAGTTACATACAATACAACAAAGCAGTTACATACAATACAACAAAGCAGTTACTTACAATACAACAACGCAGTTACTTACAATACAACAAAGCAGTTACTTACAATACAACAAAGCAGTTACATACAATACAACAAAGCAGTAACTTACAATACAACAACGCAGTTACTTACAATACAACAAAGCAGTTACATACAATACAACAAAGCAGTAACTTAC
>NW_013706581.1:0-479 GCF_000517525.1 Limulus polyphemus | reverse complement strand
ATTTTACTTATTTACTAAACAAACACGGTTACATGAGTACTTTGTTACAAGATACATGCCTTTAGTTACATTTTACTTACTTCTAAACAAACACGGTTACATAAAACTTTGTTACAAGATACATGCCTTTAGTTACATTTTACTTACTTCTAAACAAACACGGTTACATGAAACTTTGTTACAAGATACATGACTTTAGTTACACTTTATTTACTTCTAAAGAAACACGGTTACATAAACTTTGTTACAGGATACATGCCTTTAGTTACATTTTACTTACTTCTAAACAAACACGGTTACATGAAACTTTGTTACAGGATACATGCCTTTAGTTACATTTTACTTACTTCTAAACAAACACGGTTACATGAAACTTTGTTATAGGATACATGCCTTTAGTTACATTTTACTTACTTCTAAACAAACACGGTTACATGAAACTTTGTTATAGGATACATGCCTTTAGTTACATTTTACTT
>NW_013706580.1:0-479 GCF_000517525.1 Limulus polyphemus | reverse complement strand
TTTATCCTAGATATGTTAACGGACACCATTGTTTAGCTTTGCGATCAACAACAAACCGGTCAACATTGTTTACCCCCTAATCTTAACAGGAAGTAATAAAACAAAAAAAAACACGACATGATACTTACAGAGTTTTCCTATAAAAAAAGCTATCATCAGTAAGCGATATATTTATTTATTTTTGTCAAATCTGGAACATCCTCGACTTTTGTCGACCTGTAGCATGATTAATCGTACTGTTAACTCTACGCTACTCATACAATGTACTCAGAGCTATGCAAGAAAGAACTGAAATATTACTGTTTTATGACAAAATTCCTTTGGGTGCTAACTGTGGATATCCCAAGAAGTCCGTGGACACCTCCCTATCAGTGATGCACATTGGATAGTTGCGTTTCAACAGCTTCTGGTTATGTGCACGAGTGAGCTCGTGTTTGGAGTTTGAAACCTGCCTCTCTCTCTCTCTCGTCGACGAACGG
>NW_013706579.1:0-479 GCF_000517525.1 Limulus polyphemus | reverse complement strand
TATATATATATATATATATATATATATATATTAAGCCATACTTGAAAAATAAATAATTTTTACATTATCAGTTATGTCTTTCTGTCTGTTTTTTTCTCATACTTCAAGTCATGCTATAAAATGTTTAATTTGTTTTTTCGTTTGCATAATATATATAAGACTTTATGTACCAGTATGAAATAAAATATATTTAATTGTTTTTAGGGTGACATTGCCACTTGTGCAGGATCATTTTGTTTTTGTGGTCAATCAATGGACAGTTGATTTCCTCTGTGAACACAGCTACAGGATACAATGACCACCTTCAGCAGCTGCTCTGTGTTTGTTTCTCTCAGATGACCGAATGGGATAATCAGAATGTCATCATTACAGGCTCAAGTGACGGTGTAGTTCGAGTAAGTTGTTGTCAACATAGAAACATAAGTAATATGTTAATCATTACAGGCTTAAGTGACAGTGTAGTTAAGTAGGTTGTTGTC
>NW_013706578.1:0-479 GCF_000517525.1 Limulus polyphemus | reverse complement strand
ATAAACAAGTTACTTGTAACTCTCATTTGATGTTAAACAACAAAATAAACAAGTTACTTGTAACTCTCATTTGATGTTAAACAACAAGATAAACATGTTACTTGTAACTCTCATTTGATGATAAACAACAAGATAAACAAGTTGCTTGTAACTCTCATTTGATGATAAACAACAAGATAAACAAGTTGCTTGTGACTCTCCTTTGATGTAAACAACAAAATAAACAAGTTACTTGTAACTCTCATTTGATGTTAAACAAGATAAACAAGTTGCTTGTAATTCTCATTTGATGTTAACAACAAAATAAACAAGTTGCTTGTAACTCTCATTTGATGTTAAACAACAAAATAAACAAGTTGCTTGTAACTCTCATTTGATGTTAAACAATAAGATAAACAAGTTGCTTGTAACTCTCATTTGATGTTAAACAACAAGATAAACAAGTTACTTGTAACTCTCATTTGATGTTAAACAACAAG
>NW_013706577.1:0-479 GCF_000517525.1 Limulus polyphemus | reverse complement strand
GGACAAGGTGCTATGTGGGAATAAGAATAGATTTGTCCCAATTTATGAGAAACCCAACTCTCACAGCTTCGGATAAAAGAGCTTAAGTGTGAAGCTCTGCCAATTGGTGGGAAGAAGTGAGAAGAAGTTGTCAGATTTCTTTTCACATCAACTTCACTCATTGAGGCCCCATACATCTTTTACCGGATGATCAGAATATGAAGAAATGCATCAGCATCATCGAACTTTGTCATCCATATGCCAGGTGCAAAGTGCTACTGGAGGGAAGAAAACAACTCTATGGTAATACAGACAAATTCACTAGGATTTTACTAAATGGACAAGGTGCTATGTGGGAATAAGAATAGATTTGTCCCTTTTTATGAGAAACCCAACTCTCACAGCTTCGGATAAAAGAGCTTAAGTGTGAAGCTCTGCCAATTGGTGGGAAGAAGTGAGAAGAAGCCAGTCATCCATATAATATTAAGCGTGAATGCTCA
>NW_013706576.1:0-479 GCF_000517525.1 Limulus polyphemus | reverse complement strand
TAATCGATTAGACTAGCCAAAAAGTTGGCAGAAATCGATTAGATTAGTCCGAGAGTTGGGAGAAATCGATTAGACTAGCCAAAGAGTTGGCAGAAATCGATTAGACTAACCAAATAGTTGGCAGAAATCGATTAGACTAACCAAATAGTTGGCAGAAATCGATTAGACTAGCCAAATAGTTGGCAGAAATCGATTAGACTAGCCCAAGAGTTGGCAGAAATCGATTAGACTAGCCCAAGAGTTGGCAGTAATCGATTAGACTAGCCAGATAGTTGGCAATAATCCATTAGACTAGCCAGAGTTGGCAGAAATCCATTAGACTAGCCAGAGTTGGCAGTAATCGATTAGACTAACCAAATAGTTGGCAATAATCGATTAGACTAGCCAGAGAGTTGGCAGAAATCGATGAGATTAGTCCGAGAGTTGGGAGAAATCGATTAGACTAGCCAAAGAGTTGGCAGAAATCGATTAGACTAGCC
>NW_013706575.1:0-479 GCF_000517525.1 Limulus polyphemus | reverse complement strand
GGAAAGGTTTGGATTGGTTTGATTAGACTATAAGAAATTGTTTGGCACTATTTTCGAGGTCTAAGTCGCTGGACTAGACCATGAGAGCCAACATGGAGAAGTTAACTTGTAAGTGTAAAGTAAAACGGTATAGCAATGAAACACACTTGAAATGTTCTAAATGTGGTTTTGAAAGTGATGGTTTAAATGTCGCGATTAAACTAAACCACGAGTCCAGGCCGGGTGAGGAAAGAAAGTATTCGTAGATATTCCAGTCGATTTAACATACCAGCTGAATAGGAGATTCATCAATTGATTACTGCATTGAAAGCGAAACATAAAAAAAAAAACGGACACAATAGTGTCGTTATCTTCAAAAAGTGGGGGATTGAAATCATATACAAGAAATCACCAGTTTTGTGAAACTAACGGCATAGTAAAGCCCGAAGATACAGTGTTGAAGTCGAAGCAGATGTATGATTATTACAAAATGATTTCCC
>NW_013706574.1:0-479 GCF_000517525.1 Limulus polyphemus | reverse complement strand
GTATTATATGAAATGTATAGAATAATGTACTATATGAAATATATAGAATAATGTATTGTATGAAATATATAGAATAATGTATTATATGAAATACATACAATAATGTACTATATGAAATATATAGAACAATGCATTATATGAAATATATAGAATAATGCATTATATGAAATATATAGAATAATGTACTATATGAAATTACAGAATAATGTACTATATGAAATATAGAGAATAATGTACTATATGAAATATATAGAATAATGTACTAAATGAATTATATAGAATAATGCACTATATGAAATGTATAGAATAATGTACTAAATGAATTATATAGAATAATGTACTATATGAAATGTATAGAATAATGTACTATAAGAAATGTATAGAATAATGTACTATATGAAATATATAGAATGATGTATTATATGAAATATATAATGTACTATATGAAATAGATAGAACAATGTACTATATGAAATATA
>NW_013706573.1:0-479 GCF_000517525.1 Limulus polyphemus | reverse complement strand
TAGCTAAAATCGGTATTTTATACGACATCGAACAAACTAAAATATATATCATTCAAGACCAATACAAGAGATCTGATGAAAAAAATAAAGTAATCCTACCACTTCTCTAAGCTTCATTTTTAAACGAGGAACGTTATTTTATAGTCTCTATCATTAGTATGTGTAATAACACTCACATTGTTACCATTAGCTCGACTAAGAAACAATGTTATTTTCATTATATAAACTACAAGTTATCTTAGTAGTTTTTAACAGAATGAATAGTCATATAACTGACCTGATTCCTTGTCTCCCGCCGCTTTTTGGATTTATCAAAACTAATAACGGGTGAGTATTTGGAAATGGAGTGATTTGGAATGAAATAGGAGAGCCCTGAAATTAGATTCAAAATAACTTTCAATTAATGCTAAACTAAGATACGAATCGAATCTTTCTCTCATAAACAGTTGTAGCCATACTACAGGGTTTGTTTTAGCAAG
>NW_013706572.1:0-479 GCF_000517525.1 Limulus polyphemus | reverse complement strand
TAGTTATATATATATATATATATATATAAATAAATAAATGTAGATGTCATCCCTACTATTTTGTTTGCATTGCTTTTGAAGGATTAATAATTAGCCATATCTACATTTACTCCCTTTTCTTGAAAAGTTGTTTTTTATTTGTTTTTTTAAATGCAGTGTTTCTATACACATAGGAAGGTTGTATTCATAACCAAGTTTTAAATCTAATGAGGTTCCAGCTGTGATATTTATTGTTTATCTAATACTGGCTGGAAATTCCTGTTTCACCCTGTACCTAAGGTGTTTAAAGGAACACCAAATTTCCGTAAGAAAGCTAACTTCAAGAGGTGATGATAACATTGTTTACAATAGAATTATAATTTTCTTTTAATTACTACTAGTTATTAATAACACTTATAAAAGCAGCTACTTCATTTGAAACTATGTCACCTCAGGGAAATTGGTTGACACCATTGTTTTGGTTTTTGATTTATCATGTC
>NW_013706571.1:0-479 GCF_000517525.1 Limulus polyphemus | reverse complement strand
CAGAAGTCTATAAGGAATTGTTGTTTCTAAACAGAAGACTATAAGGAATTATTATTTCTAAATGGAAGTCTATAAGGAATTATTGTTTCTAAACGGAAGTCCATAAGGAATTATTGTTTCTAAACGGAAGTCTATAAGGAATTATTGTTTCTAAACGGAAGTCTATAAGGAATTATTGTTTCTAAATGGAAGTCTATAAGGAATTGTTGTTTCTAAACGGAAGTCTATAAGGAATTGTTGTTTCTAAACGGAAGTCTATAAGGAATTGTTGTTTCTAAACAGAAGTCTATAAGGAATTACTGTTTCTAAACGGAAGTCTATAAGGAATTATTGTTTCCAAATGGAAGTCTTTAAGGAACTATTGTTTCTAAATGGAAGTCTATAAGGAATTATTGTTTCTAAACGGAAGTCTTTATGGAATTATTGTTTTTAAATGGAAGTCTATAAGGAATTATTGTTTCTAAATGGAAGTCTATAAG
>NW_013706570.1:0-479 GCF_000517525.1 Limulus polyphemus | reverse complement strand
CTGTAATTAGCAACTTCAAAGTCACACAGTAAGGTTTTAACGAGTTATTCTGATGCAATTAGCAATTTCAAAGTCACACAGTAAGGTTTTAACGAGTTATTCTGATGCAATTAGCAACTTCAAAGTCACACAGTAAGGTTTTAACGAGTTATTCTGATGTACTTAGCAACTTCAAAGTCACACAGTAAGGTTTTAACGAGTTATTCTGATGCAATTAGCAACTTCAAAGTCACACAGTAAGGTTTTAACGAGTTATTCTGATGTACTTAGCAACTTCAAAGTCACACAGTAAGGTTTTAACGAGTTATTCTGATGTACTTAGCAACTTCAAAGTCACACAGTAAGGTTTTAACGAGTTATTCTGATGCAATTAGCAACTTCAAAGTCACACAGTAAGGTTTTAACGAGTTATTCTGATGTACTTAGCAACTTCAAAGTCACACAGTAAGGTTTTAACGAGTTATTCTGATGTACTTAGC
>NW_013706569.1:0-479 GCF_000517525.1 Limulus polyphemus | reverse complement strand
CTATAATGTCTACGCTTTATCTGGAGATGTTCCAAAGAACTTCCAGTCTTAAAATGTCTACGCTGAGCAGAATCCCAATGAAGCAAGCCTTTTTGTTGTTGTTGGTGATGGTACATCCACATCACAGATTACATAATATACTTAAGAAAATTATTTTGTCATTTCATTATAGTTTGCTGAGTTGATTACATGCTGTTTATAAAGAAAGATTTGTTTTGCCCAGAACCTAACTGATAAAAAAGATTAAAGGATTACCTGGCGAGAGATATTTCTTTTCAGTTAGAACCTTGAATGTAATCAGAGATAAGTGGACCGACCTTCATCTTATCTCTTCATAAGATTAGAGCAGCTTTTATGAACTTCTGTAATCATGTGTGTAAATACAACTTTTTTTTTTTGGCGAAAGATTAGTATCATATAGAAAATTACAAAAAAAATTTCAAGCAGACAATAAGAGATCAAATCTGACTTAATTAAGT
>NW_013706568.1:0-479 GCF_000517525.1 Limulus polyphemus | reverse complement strand
AATTGTACTTGCTTAAAACTCTATTAAAACAGTTTCCAGTAGTAGATTTATGATAATTTTACTTGCTTACAAACTCTACTTAAAGTGTATCAAGTGGTAGATTTATGATGATTTTACTTGCTTACAAAGTCTACTGAAACAGCTTCAAGTTGTAGATTTATGATAATTTTACTTGTTTACAAACTCTACTGAAACAATCTCAAGTGGTAGATTTATGATAATTTTACTTGCTTACAAACTGTACTGAAACAGTTTCAAGTGGTAGGTTTATGATAATATTACTTGCTTTCAAACTCCACTAAAACGGTTTCAAGTGGTACATTTGTGATTTATTTACTTGCTTACAAACTGTACTTACAAACAATCTCAAGTGGTAGATTTATGATAATTTTACTTGCTTACAAACTGTACTGAAACAGTTTCAAGTGGTAGGTTTATGATAATTTTACTTGCTTACAAACTCTACTAAAACAAGTTTC
>NW_013706567.1:0-479 GCF_000517525.1 Limulus polyphemus | reverse complement strand
TATCTAAAGTGTAATAGTCCTTGGAACGGTTTTATTAGACACTGACCGTATCTAAAGTGTAATAGTCATTGGAACGGTTTTATTGGACACTGACCGTATCTAAAGTGTAATAGTCCTTGGAATGGTTTTAATGGACACTGACCGTATCTAAAGTGTAATAGTCCTTGGAACGGTTTTATTGGACACTGACTGAATTTAAAGTGTAATAGTCCTTGGAACGGTTTTATTGGACACTGACCGTATCTAAAGTGTAATAGTCCTTGGAACGGTTTTATTGGACACTGACCGTATCTAAAGTGTAATAGTCCTTGGAACGGTTTTATTGGACACTGACCGTATCTAAAGTGTAATAGTCATTTGAACGGTTTATTGGACACTGACCGTATCTAAAGTGTAATAGTCATTGGAACGGTTTAATTAGACACTGACCGTATCTAAAGTGTAATAGTTCTTGGAATGGTTTTATTGGACACTGACCG
>NW_013706566.1:0-479 GCF_000517525.1 Limulus polyphemus | reverse complement strand
AGATAGCTAATACCGTTTTTATTTCCTAATACCATTACTACATGTTTCAAAGGTTAGCTAGTACTGTTACTACACCGTTACTAAAAATAGTTAATACAGTTACTACATCCTTCAAAGGTTAGCTAGTACTGTTACTGCACCGTAACTACATCGTTCAAATGTTAGCCAGTACCATTACTACACTGTTACTCTTGATAGTTAATACTGTTATTACATCTTTCAAAGGTTAGCTAGTACTGTTACTGCACCTTTACTACATCTTTCAAAGGTTAGCCAGTACTGTTACTACACTTTTACTCTTGATAGTTAATACCGTTAGTACATTTTTCAAAGGTTAGCTAGTACTTTTACTACACTGTTACTCTCGATAGTTAATACCGTTAGTACATTTTTCAAAGGTTAGCTAGTACTTTTACTACACTGTTACTCTCGATAGTTAATACCGTTAGTACATTTTTCAAAGGTTAGCTAGTACTTTT
>NW_013706565.1:0-479 GCF_000517525.1 Limulus polyphemus | reverse complement strand
AATGAGAAAGAAAAGTCGTTCAACGAATACTAATTGTAGAAAACTATATGAGACATTCTAACCCGTATGAAAATCACATAAATTGATGGTAACTCTCGTTGTTCTTCTTTTACGTGTATTATGGACATAATTAATTACATCTACAAACACGTGTTCTTCGTGTATGTCACCACTAATCTCAAATTTGCAGCGTCTCTATCGCAGGTCATTGGTTTCCTAGTGTGAATTGTCGTTTATGTGTGTTTCCTCCATCTACCTATCTTTTGGTGCATTTCCCTTGTCGTTTTGAAAATGATTCTCTACCGAGGTAATTCTAGAAGTGCTTATATAGTGTCCAGTGTCTTTAAATTAATTATCTCTTTTGTAGTTTGTCCATTATTTAAGTTGTTTCTACTAAT
Organism: Limulus polyphemus; assembly: GCF_000517525.1. Taxonomy (NCBI): domain Eukaryota; kingdom Metazoa; phylum Arthropoda; class Merostomata; order Xiphosura; family Limulidae; genus Limulus; species Limulus polyphemus. The sequence goes on along the minus strand of NW_013706565.1, from coordinate 81 downwards.
ATCTTCGAGTTATTTCTAGCTTTGTCTCTCCTCTCGTTATGTTGATTTGAGTTTAAAACACTGTTTAAATTCTAAGTCTTA
>NW_013706564.1:0-479 GCF_000517525.1 Limulus polyphemus | reverse complement strand
AAACTTCGAGAACCACCTGATGACGAGGGTAGCAGTGGCCCAATCTCATTATCTTATAGGCAGAACTTCTAGCTACAGCATTTTATGGGATGTTTCATAGGACGATGATTCGATGATCTTTAAGACGAGAGTTATCCTTCACGGGATTGATTAAGGTATCAGTTCATATATCAGGTATTCTACCTGTTGCAAAGCTATCTTGATACCTTGACAGTGTATAAAACTATCTAGAAACACACAGAAGGATGCCATGAAACATATCCTTGACATCCAGTGAAGTCAAAGGCAGCAACTTCTGCAAGAGGAACACCACTTACTGGTGTAACAGAAGGCAGCAACTTCTGCAAGAGGAACACCACTTACTGGTGTAACAGTTGGTTCCGATTACGCCTGGAAAGCACATCTCAGGCTGACTTCACGTACGTTTGTATAGGTTGACCCAGTGTATAGTAGATACTGGATAAAAATAGATTATACTA
>NW_013706563.1:0-479 GCF_000517525.1 Limulus polyphemus | reverse complement strand
ATGTAATAGTAATGAGTTATATTCTACAACACTGGATACTTTTAACGTCATTCTTCTGATGAATATCATACAATGTAAAAAAAATAAAATATCCTTTTGTTTTTATAATATGCGTTTAATATTATCACCCGATGGATAAGCAGTAAGTTTACGGATTTACAACGCTAATATTCGGGGTTGATTTCAACATCACCCCTTTTTTTACAGTTTTGTGTAAATATCTACTCAGCGTATAATGTTTCAGAGCGTTATTATATGATAATTTCTGAAAACTTTGTGATGTGTGGAAATATGTTAAAACACGTCGAAAGACTTAGATTAGTAAAAATCCCGATTTGAGATAGATATGGTTTAATTTTCCTACGGTTACTACATAGTAATACTTTGCCGTTAAACCGGAAATGAAAAAGTACTTAATAAAAATGATTGTAGGTATTCGTTTTAAAATCATTTCTTGGCATTAACTGAAATCCTGTTTT
>NW_013706562.1:0-479 GCF_000517525.1 Limulus polyphemus | reverse complement strand
ACTACCATGAACTATTGATGGGTGCAGTTGGTTAACTACATGAACTATTGATGGGTGCAGTTGGTTAACAAACATGAACTATTGATGGGTGCAGTTGGTTAACTACCATGAACTATTGATGGGTGCAGTTGGTTAACTACCATGAACTATTGATAGGTGCAGTTAGTTAACTACCATGAACTATTGATGGGTGCAGTTGGTTAACTACCATGAACTATTGATGGGTGCAGTTGGTTAACTACCATGAACTATTGATAGGTGCAGTTGGTTAACAACCATGAACTATTGATAGGTGCAGTTGGTTAACAACCATGAACTATTGATAGGTGCAGTTGGTTAACTACCATGAACTATTGATGGGTGCAGTTGGTTAACAAACATGAACTATTGATGGGTGCAGTTGGTTAACAAACATGAACTATTGATGGGTGCAGTTGGTTAACAAACATGAACTATTGATGGGTGCAGTTGGTTAACTA
>NW_013706561.1:0-479 GCF_000517525.1 Limulus polyphemus | reverse complement strand
GTGAAGAAATGTTGCCCAACTAATTAGGATCGATCACGATGGTGTGGAAGAACATGACGGTTTAATTCACTTAATATTTTCAGATTATATTATGATTCTTGCTCAGTCCGTTTAACGATAAAACTAGCAAATTGCAGAATGTTCCTACATCTTAAAACATACTACTGACTGATACATCCTCACAACCACCACACAGAACGGATACTCTACAAAAAAATAATCGAAATCTTAAATATAATTTTCACCAATGACAAAAATACACACCATCAATGCACATCCAAAACGCAATGCACCTGAATATACAAATAATGACTAAACAGAGGAATAAGATTAACACTTAACATGAAACCCCTTTCCTTCTTTATCATGACGATAGTGAATAATGTAAGGAATGCGGTATTAGTAGGACTGTTATACCCAATAATGTAAGGAATGTGGTATTAGTGGGACTGTTATACCCAATAATGTAAGGAATGTGG
>NW_013706560.1:0-479 GCF_000517525.1 Limulus polyphemus | reverse complement strand
GATTTTATAGCAATTGGTGATATTATACTTGGAACACCCTTTCAATTTTCACCTTGCAGTGGTGGAACCGAGGATATAATGATATTCTATCAATTTTTTTTGGAAAGTTTCCAAAACATATCCTTGTATCAAGTCTTTCACTGCAACATTTATGGAAAAACAACCCTCCCCAGATGCACAATAAAAAAAAAGACATTTATTATTTGTCTGAAACTGGTATACTAGGAAAAGCTTGAAAGGGAAACTTTTTTTTTTCTGGTGGTAAAAAAATTACAAAGTCACATGGCAGTGATCTATAAAAGGGCATTATTAGCACATGGCATTGGAAAAGTTAAATTTAAGTATAGGAACAACATTTATACTCCTATAACTTTACAAGTTGTTCCTTCTTTTAGAAAAATACATCTATATTTCTGAACTGACTTGAGCAAGTTTGTTGTCATATTTTCAAACAGAATGCAAAAATTCCATAGCTTACC
>NW_013706559.1:0-479 GCF_000517525.1 Limulus polyphemus | reverse complement strand
TCACATGTACATTACTGAAGTTCAGCTTTATGTACTCTTTACCATATATTACTGAAGTATTTCCTGGTCAACAAGAGTGATTCAACTAAATTGTTAATCACTGCATATGTAAACAGTAATTATGAATAACGTTGTAAATATCAAACAATCTAGGAGAAAGAAGATCTTGAAATATGCATGATCATTTTATTGTTAATACGAGCTTAAGAGAATAAGTTTCAAGATTATGAATCATTAACTGATATGCGTAAAACATTCAAGGTGGGATGGATTTCTAACACCTCACAATACCCTCATTTGTCTATTCTAATTCTATACAATAATAACTACATATACAGTTTTAATTCATGCAACTCGTATTTATATATTACTGAATGTATTATTTTAAGAATTTTAATACATTTTTTTAAAATAAAGCATAGTTACTATACAGGGCTATAATAAATCAGAATATTAATAAATATGTCTGATAAAGGCTT
>NW_013706558.1:0-479 GCF_000517525.1 Limulus polyphemus | reverse complement strand
GACAGGACGAGCATGTTCGGTGATTAAACCAGCGACCTGCAGATTGTGAGTCGAGCGCTCTAACCATCAGGCCCATGTACGGTTAATGCGACATTTATTTATTAACACGTAGTGTTACATATACTCGTCACATACAGAAATGGACCACACATATATGTAGTACTGCTACAAATATAATCTGTCGTTTAATTAAAATGTGTTATGTACTGCTATAGGTATAACGCTCGTTTAGTTATTAACATGTAATGACATCGTTATAGGTTAAACGTTTTAGTTAGGGCAAGTATTGCTGCTGACAAAGATTGACATTTAGCTATTAACAGTCGGTACTTATTGTTTCCGGCTTATGTAAGGTCTAACGACGCATCGTGAAATTAAAAACAAAACAAAAAACTTAAACGATGTTTCGAGCAAATGCTTTTTGTTAGGCTTAATTTACCTGTCATAGTTAATAGAACCTGTTAATTAACGTTATGTCT
>NW_013706557.1:0-479 GCF_000517525.1 Limulus polyphemus | reverse complement strand
TTTTAAATGTCCATAATATTCATTTTTATGTTTTCTTTGAAACGCTATACAGATAATATAGCACGAAAAAGATAAAAACGAAATTAATAAAATTTAGTATTGGTAATTAAACTTGCCTCCTCAAGCCTTGAGACATTTGAGGTAAATTGATATAGCAGACACAGGGTGACAAAATTCAGTTTAGAATAAATGTAGTTCCCAGCTGAAGTTTACCAAGCACAACGTCCATGAACACAAAACCGATGTGCCAGGATTTCTTAACCTTGCTTGTAGGATGTGTTATGATAGGAATTAACAGTTAATCGTTTCATAGACAGCGGAACAAACTTGAATTGGAGGGTGAGGGTGGGCACTGACGACTGAGGGTTCCTTATCTGCTAATGACTAAATATAAACCGATTAAAGTTAAAGGGTTCATCTAGTTCAGCACATATTTATTGTTTAATGATTAAATACAAACTAATTAAAGTTATAGGGTT
>NW_013706556.1:0-479 GCF_000517525.1 Limulus polyphemus | reverse complement strand
CCTGATAATAAGACACATTTCCAGTAGTTAAGGCTTTTCTAATGTATTGCTAAGAGCTAAGGTTTCGCATTAATTACAAACTATATAATATTTCAAATGAGTTTAGCTGGTATTTTGTATTTAGAGATAACGAACGATTGTTGTATTCGACCTAAAATACATTCGAATAGACTAAATGTACTGTGGAAAACAATGAAATATATTCGAATTGATTAAGTGTAATGCGAAAAACAATGAAATACATTCGAATTGATTAAGTGTAATGCGAAAAACAATGAAATACATTCGAATTGATTAAGTGTAATGCGAAAAACAATGAAATACATTCGAATTGATTAAGTGTAATGCGAAAAGCAATGAAATACATTCGAATTGATTAAGAGGAATGCGAAAAACAATGAAATACATTCGAATTGATTAAGTGTAATGTGAAAAACAATGAAATACATTCGAACTGATTAAGGGTATAGTGGAAAACA
>NW_013706555.1:0-479 GCF_000517525.1 Limulus polyphemus | reverse complement strand
AAATATGTATACTATTAAAAAAGTAAGTTTCTGACAAGCAGCATGTTTTGAAATGATCTTAACATCACACTGTTTCTTTAATATAATTGTCAGAATTTCAGCATCCGTTTTGTGTGTGTGCGTGTAATTGCATTTTGCATAAACGATACACTTTGGTGTTTTACTAAGAATCACCGCTTTGTTTTGTACCAGTGCCCATAATCTGTCATATATTTCATCTTTGCAATTTTCAAGAGAAACCGCAAATGTTTCCATGCCTCTTTCAGTCTAAGTATCATATTTGTTTCGATGTCGGCCTCAGCTTGACATGGTCTAATGGTTAAAGCACTTGACTCGCAACCAGAGGGTCGCGGGTTCGAATCCCAATTACTGAATATGCTTGCTCTTTTAGTCGTGGGAGCGTTATAATGTGACAGCCATTAGTAAAAAAAGCGCAAGAGTTGGTAATGGGTGGTGTTGGCTGTTAAATTACAGACGAC
>NW_013706554.1:0-479 GCF_000517525.1 Limulus polyphemus | reverse complement strand
AAAGGTTACGTTCTAGGGTTGACATTATAATCCGTTATGATCTTAACGATCTCATATGTGAAGGTTACGTTCTAGGGTTAACATTATAATCCGTTATGATCTTAACGATCTCATATGTGAAGGTTACGTTCTAGGGTTAACATTATAATCCGTTATTATCTTAACGATCTCATATGTAAAGGTTACGTTCTAGGGTTGACATTATAATCCGTTATGATCTTAACGATCTCATATGTGAACGTTACGTTCTAGGGTTGACATTATAATCCGTTATGATCTTAACGATCTCATATGTAAAGGTTACGTTCTAGGGTTGACATTATAATCCGTTATTATCTTAACGATCTCATATGTAAAGGTTACGTTCTAGGGTTGACATTATAATCCGTTATATCTTAACGATCTCATATGTGAAGGTTACGTTCTAGGGTTGACATTATAATCCGTTATAATCTTAACGATCTCATATGTAAAGGTTA
>NW_013706553.1:0-479 GCF_000517525.1 Limulus polyphemus | reverse complement strand
GTAGTAAAATATTGATAAGTACTGGGGAACAACTTAAAAAGGAATTTCTGTAAAAAATGTTGAATTTAGAATTGACTACAAAATACTTGGTATAAGGTCTGTTGGTTTTAGATTTAAACCCTGTTTTAATACCTGGTATAACCATATCATTCAACAACAGTCAGAGGAATGATCTAAGAGAAATCTGATTCTCACACATTTCCTTTTCCATCTTATTCCCTTCTTACCATATGCAGGAAATCTTGGCCATAATTGAAACATTCCCTTTCAAAACCAAGCCAAACACATTTTGTATTTCACATTTTATGCTCATTCCTAATTCACTCTTTATAAAGGAATATCTGCCTTCCAAAAATACCCAGGTTGATTTGGTTTTTAACTAAACTTCAACACTGCTTAGTTTAATTGCATGAAAGGGATTTCATAAATTCTTAACATTTAATTGTGTCTCCCTTGTCAACTAGGGTTGATAGAAATTT
>NW_013706552.1:0-479 GCF_000517525.1 Limulus polyphemus | reverse complement strand
GTTTGGACTTAGGGGAAAAGGGAATATGTAGGTAAGTATCTGAGACATCCACATTAGTCTTTCTCAGACCCGGAGAAAAAACTCACCACAGCATGAGAAAGGATTCTGTGGTAAGGCAGAGAAGATCCAGAAAATAGTTGAGGCAGGACAGATCAATTACAGGATACCAGTTCCCAGTCGTCTTGGGGTAACAAAAAGCCTGGAGCAAAATCCTGAAGAAGAAACACTGACAGGCTCTACAGCATACTGTAAAGTAGATTCTGAACCACCTCAGAAAGACACTGACTGGTAGTGGGATCCTGATGTAATGAAATAGAAACTGGAACTGGGGACAATGGGGGTGGGGAGAGGAAAGTGAGAAATAGTCCACCATAAAAGACAAATCATGAAGAAATATGGATGGTAAACGAACCTGGAATAAGACAGCAACAGCATCCATACCAAGGAGATCTCAACAGCAAAGAAACCATGTGTGAAGA
>NW_013706551.1:0-479 GCF_000517525.1 Limulus polyphemus | reverse complement strand
CTGACCATCCCTTATATATATATAATATATAGCTGACCATCCTTTATATATATATATTGTACAGCTGACCATCTTTTATATAGATAGGTATAGCTGACCATCTTTTATATTTATATAGTGTACAGCTGACCATCCTTTATATTTATATAATGTACAGCTGACCATCCTTTATATATATATAGTTGGCTATCCTTTATATATATATATATAGTATATATAGCTGACCATCCTCTATATATATGTACAGTGTATAGCTGACCATCCTTTATATTTATATAGTGTACAGCTGACCATCCTCTATATATGTATAGTGTATAGCTGACCATCCCTTATATATACATAGTGTATAGTTGGCCATCCTTTATTTATATAGTGTATAGTTGGCCATCCTTTATATATATATAGCGTATAGCTGACCATCTTATATATATATATATATATAGTGTATAGCTGACCATTCTTTTATATATATATATCTA
>NW_013706550.1:0-479 GCF_000517525.1 Limulus polyphemus | reverse complement strand
TTATGTTTTATCCTGCTATGAATGCATCCTGAAGACGTTATGTTTTATCCTGCAATGAATGCATCCTGAAGACGTTATGTTTTATCCTGCTATGAATGCATCCTGAAGACGTTATGTTTTATCCTGCTATGAATGCATCCTGAAGACGTTATGTTTTATCCTGCTATGAATGCATCCTGAAGACGTTATGTTTTATCCTGCAATGGATGCATCCTGAAGACGTTATGTTTTATCCTGCTATGAATGCATCCTGAAGACGGTGTTATTTATCCTGCTATGAATGCATCCTGAAGACGTATTATTTATCCTGCTATGAATGCATCCTGAAGACGTTATTATTTATCCTGCTATGAATGCATCCTGAAGACGATATTATTTATCCTGCTATGAATACATCCTGAAGACGTTATTATTTATCCTGCTATGAATGCATCCTAAAGACGTTATTATTTATCCTGCTATGAATGCATCCTGAAGAC
>NW_013706549.1:0-479 GCF_000517525.1 Limulus polyphemus | reverse complement strand
ATTATTGGATTATAGTATTTAACTTCTGTACACTAGATGATAGTAGTGGGATTGTTGGATTACAGTATTTAACTTCTGTACACTAGATGATAGTAGTGGGATTATTAGATTATAGTATTTAACGCCAGTACACTAGATGATAGCAGTGAGATTACTGGATTATAGTATTTAATTCCAGTACACTAGATGATAGCAGTGAGATTATTGGATTATAGTATTTAACGCCAGTACGTAAACTACATGATAGTAGTGGAATTATTGGTTTATAGTGTTTAACTCCAGTACACTAGATGATAGCAGTGAGATTACTGGATTACAGTATTTAACGCCAGTACGTAAACTACATGATAGTAGTGGAATTATTGGTTTATAGTGTTTAACTCCAGTACACTAGATGATAGCAGTGAGATTACTGGATTACAGTATTTAACGCCAGTACGTACACTAGATGATAGTAGTGGAATTATTGGTTTATAGTG
>NW_013706548.1:0-479 GCF_000517525.1 Limulus polyphemus | reverse complement strand
CACCGTATTTTCACACCGATTTATTAAACCGACAACAATAATGACGTGTACACCGTATATTCAGATAGATTTATTAAACCGACAACAATAATGACGTGTACACCGTATTTTCACACAGATTTATTAAACCGACAACAATAATGACGTGTACACCGTATATTCAGATAGATTTATTAAACCGACAACAATAATGATGTGTACACCGTATTTTCACACAGATTTATTAAACCGACAACAATAATGACGTGTACACCGTATTTTCTCAAAGAATTTCTGCATTATCTCGAATATTTGTGGGAATAATGAATTTTTCTACACAGCAAATGTTGAACACCCACACAAGTCGTGGTTACAGTCTTCACCCCACATGTAAAATAGCTATGACATGGAGAACACAAACATCAAATAAAAAATAATCATATGATAAGTTCATAAAGTAAGTTTACTATTTTCTGATATTGTTTTCGTGCTACATTACA
>NW_013706547.1:0-479 GCF_000517525.1 Limulus polyphemus | reverse complement strand
TTGTCCTGAAGTAGTTATGGTTTCTGAACCCGATTTGTTGTCCTGAAGTAGGTATGGTTTCGAAACCCGATTTGTTGTCCTGAAGTAGGTATGGTTTCAAAACCCTATTTGTTGTCCTGAAGTAGGTATGGTTTCGGAAACCCGATTTGTTGTCCTGAAGTAGGTATGGTTTCGAAACCCGATTTGTTGTCCTGAAGTAGGTATGGTTTCGGAACCCGATTTGTTGTCCTGAAGTAGGTATGGTTTCTGAACCCGATTTGTTGTCCTGAAGTAGGTATGGTTTCGAAACCCGATTTGTTGTCCTGAAGTAGGTATGGTTTCTGAACCCGATTTGTTGTCCTGAAGTAGGTATCGTTTCTGAACCCGATTTGTTGTCCTGAAGTAGTTATGGTTTCTGAATCCGATTTCTTGTCCTGAAGTAGGTATCGTTTCTGAACCCGATTTGTTATCCTGAAGTAAGTATGGTTTCTGAACCCGAT
>NW_013706546.1:0-479 GCF_000517525.1 Limulus polyphemus | reverse complement strand
TGACGCAACAATAGATTATTTTTAATACCAGAATATATAACACACTAAGGAATAGTAATGTTAAACTGCATATTATACACAGTGAATGCTTTTATACCCATAGAAATCTAAAGATTTTAAAAGGACTCGTACAAATATGAGGAAAATGTCTTACATTTTTCCCTACATTTTAATGCATCCGCTTTGAGTCATTCACACTGCTTACGATTATGTGCAGGCAGATGTGGGGCACTGAAAATACTCACATGCTTCTCAGTTGATTCAGTAGATTTGCACTCGTGGTTTAAGAATTAGAGCAAAAAAGAAAAAATCAGGATTTAAATCAGTGTCTTAAAGCACGTTTTTTTTTTCATAGCCATGCGTGTTCATATGTACACGTGCTTAAACACACACACACACACACACACACACACACACACACACACACACACACACACACACACACACACACACACACACACACACACACACACACACAC
>NW_013706545.1:0-479 GCF_000517525.1 Limulus polyphemus | reverse complement strand
AATGAGGGCATGAAAGAAGGTAAAGTCGACAGGAGCTGAAATTCCTGGCTGCATAATGGAACCCACTACCGTATTTCAAGTTTAGACAGTGTCTGCTGGAGGCACGTTAAGTGTTGATGACATGACGACTATTGTTCATAAATTAACGAGATTTGTATTGTTTTTGGACTTATATTTTTCTCAAAATATGAACTCACAATCTGTTGTGGAAGAAGAATTTTCACACACAAGAATTCGTAAATTTTAGAAACACATCTGAAACATCTAATGATAAGCCCACCCCACCATGGGAAAGAAGGTAGACCAGGAAACATATCTGCTAGCAAGGATGTCTTCCTCTTTTTTCCGCCCAATTTAGCAACACAAAAGTTCAAGATGTGTGACGAGCATACCTATTTCAGATGAGGTGCAATCTCCCTCAAGTGTGTTTCTCTAATAGGGGAAGTCACTCTTCATAGACATTCTCTGGACACTTTCTG
>NW_013706544.1:0-479 GCF_000517525.1 Limulus polyphemus | reverse complement strand
CATAAATTACATAAAATAGTAGTTCAATAAAATTTTGAGTCAACAAATGGGAGGACATAGCCTTTGACCCGTGTTGATAGGATTGATCATGTTTACACCCCAGTTTTCATTCACTCATGGAAAGAATGTGAAAATCCCTAAAAATTTTAACACCTGAATCAAATGATCTTTAGTTCTTTAATAATTTTTTTCATACATCAAATCTCTTAGCACTGGTGTCATTAGCCTATCTCTACACATGCTGTAGTTTTAATACAAGTTTTTGGGAAAGTGAAGGATTCTTCTTCTTCTTACAATAATGTATTACAGATTATAAACTGAATTATAATAAAAATTGAATTTGTAATTATATATTTTAAGGGGTGTGAGTAATATCAAAGAAATTTTAAACATTATTCTCTTGAACAAGTATCTTAGAATCTAGAAGTAATCTGTTATTATTTTAATAATGTGTGGTCAGTTACATGCAAGTATTTCAC
>NW_013706543.1:0-479 GCF_000517525.1 Limulus polyphemus | reverse complement strand
TATATATATATATATAAGACTACATTATTAATAGCTCCGTATTATATATATATATTTATAAGGCTACATTATTAGTAACACCGTATTATATATATATATATTTATAAGACTACATTATTAGTAACACCGATTATATATATATATAAGGCTATATTATTAGTAACACCGTATTATATACATATATATATATATATATATATGAGACTACATTATTAGTAACTCTGTATTATATATATATTTATAAGGCTACATTATTAGTAACACCGTATTATATATATATATATATATTTATAAGGCTATATTAGTAGTAACACCGTATTATATACATATTTATTAGTAACACAAGTATAAGAATAAACGCAAACACAAAACGGAAATAGAACAACCTCTGTTGATTTCCGCCACGAGTGTCATATGTCCCTCTATATTCTCCCTGAACTAATTAAAATACACCACCCAAGGCTCTGAATAGAATGTTT
>NW_013706542.1:0-479 GCF_000517525.1 Limulus polyphemus | reverse complement strand
GGTTATGTTATCAAGTTATTATGTTTGTGGAAGGTTATGTTATCAAGTTTTTATGGTTGTGGAAGGTTATGTTATCAAGTTAGTATGGTTGTGGAATGTTGTGTTATCAAGTTATGATGTTTGTGGAAGGTCATTTTATCAAGTTTTTATGGTTGTGGAAGGCTATGTTATCAAGTTATTATGCATGTGGAAGGTTATGTTATCAAGTTTTATTTTTAACATTAAACTGGTTACATTAGAGACTAAATGATGAAACGCCTATCAATATAATGTTGAACTCGTTACATTAGAGACTAAATGACGAAACACCTAACAATATAATGTTAAACTCGTTACATTAGAGACTAAATGACGAAACACCTATCAATATAATGTTGAACTTGTTATATAAGAGACTAAATGACGAAACAACTATCAATATAATGATGAACTGGTAATATAAGAGACTAAATGACGAATCACCTATCAATATAATGTTG
>NW_013706541.1:0-479 GCF_000517525.1 Limulus polyphemus | reverse complement strand
AAAAAGTTGATATCTAGTTAGATCAGTATGTGAATGTTGAAAAAGTTGATATCTAGTTAGATCAGTAGGTGAATGTTGAAAAGGTTGATGTCTGGTTAGATCAGTAGGTGAATTTTGAAAAGGTTGATATCTAGTTAGATCAGTAGATGAATTTTGCAACATTCACCTACTGATCTAACTAGATATCAACCTTTTATTCACCTATTGATCTAACTAGACATCAACCTTTTCAACATTCACCTACTAATCTAACTAGATATCAACCTTTTCAACATTCACCTACTGATCTAACTAGACATAAACCTTTTCAAAATTCATCTACTGATCTAACTAGACATCAACCTTGTCAAAATTCACCTACTGGTCTAACTAGATATCAACCTTGTCAAGATTCACCTACTGATCTAACTAGACATAAACCTTGCCAAAATTCACCTATTGATCTAACTAGACATAAACCTTTTAATAGGTGAATGTTG
>NW_013706540.1:0-479 GCF_000517525.1 Limulus polyphemus | reverse complement strand
TATGTTTCTGGTTTGTAGAACGTATATGTTTCTGGTTTGTAGAACGTATATGTTTCTGGTTTGTATGACACACAATGTACTGAAAATGTTTCTTCATTAATTTTGACAAAAGTGTATATGGTCTAATTTAATTCGTTTCCAAATGACCTTATTTTCGTAAATGAAAAGCGATTTTCTTTAAAAAGACGTTCTATAACTCCAGTTTCAGTATTTATTCGATTCCGAATATTCACCATGGCATAAGCAGGATATTCTAATGAAAAACATATAGTTTTTAGCCTCATTAAACGTCTTCGAAAAAATAATCGTATTTCTTTACATTTATAAACCATATTCGTACTAATGTCCGAAATAAAGAAGGTATGCCCCGCTTTTTCGGGGCAGATTTAAACTTTTCCGGAAGAAACCTCGGGAGTCAACCAGGGGCGCTCGGATCCAGTTGTTTCTCTTCACCCCGCTGGTGTTACCAGTGTTTGCTC
>NW_013706539.1:0-479 GCF_000517525.1 Limulus polyphemus | reverse complement strand
TATATATATATATATATATACATTGATATATATATATATATGTATGCCCCCTAGTGGCTCAATGATAAGTCTGACGGCTCACACCGCTAAAAAACAAGTTTAAGTACTAGTGAAGGGCACAGTACAGATAGGCCACGATGTAGTTTTGTACTTAACAGCAAGCAAGCAAACAGACAAATATATATTCATACAGAACAGAATATCAGTTTCTAATAATTCGAGAGATAGAAATTCTCAAACACTTTAAGTGCTATGAAATACACGGAGTTTTCTATTTTAGTTTTGACAAACCACAACTTATATAATTAAATACCCTTGCGCTCATTTTAATACCAAACAAGTGTCATGTGATCTAATGTGCAAACGTCTATATGTGGTCACGTGATACTACAGACATTGCAGACCAATAAACGGTTAGGAAACGTTTGTTAATTGGACACTAATAGACGTCATACACCCATTTGAAAAGCTAAAAGTGT
>NW_013706538.1:0-479 GCF_000517525.1 Limulus polyphemus | reverse complement strand
GTCTGTTGTATGAAACTATATAAGTATAACAGTGCTGTCTGTTGTATGTAACTATATCAATATAATACTACTATCTCTTGTGAAATATCTATATATATAATACTACTGTCTGTTGTATGTATCTATAAAAATATAATAGTGCTGTCAGTTGTATGTTATCTATATAAATATAACACTACTGTGTGTTGTATGTAAGTATATAGATATAATAGTACTGTTGTATGTATCTATAAATATAATAGTACTGTTGTATGTATCTGTATAAATATAATAGTACTGTTGTATGTATCTATAAATATAATAGTACTGTATTTTGTATGTATGTATATAAATATAATAGTACTGTTGTATGTATTCTTGCTTCATCAGGTCTCTCATCATATAGGGTATCTGGTAGGACTTCACCTTGATTGGATCCCTGAAGATGGTTTCGATTTTATGTTGGAAAAAATATATTTATCTGCAATTATACCTCCCGC
>NW_013706537.1:0-479 GCF_000517525.1 Limulus polyphemus | reverse complement strand
ATGTGATTATATTGTTCCACAGACCGTTACTAATGCGACTGTATTGTTCGACAAACCGTTAACAATGTGACTGTATTGTTCCACAGACCATTACCAATGTGACTATATTGTTCGACAAACCGTTAAAAGTGTGACTGTATTGTTCCACAAACCGTTAACAATGTGATTATATTGTTTCACAGACTATTAACAGTGTAAATGTATTGTTCCACAAACAAATCGTTAACTGTGACTGTACTGTTCCATAGACTATTAACAATGTGACTGTATTGTTCCACAAACCGTTAACAGCGTGACTCTATTCTTCCACAAACCGTTAACAATGTGACTGTATTGTTCCACAAACCGTTAACAGCGTGACTCTATTCTTCCACAAACCGTTAACAATGTGACTGTATTGTTCTACAGACCATTAACAATGTGACTGTATTGTTCCACAAACCGTTAACAGTGTGACTCTATTCTTCCACAAACCGTTG
>NW_013706536.1:0-479 GCF_000517525.1 Limulus polyphemus | reverse complement strand
ATTTTGTGCAGTAGTACCATTATTATAAAAAAAAAGTAGGGTTACGTTTCACCAACAGTCGACATAAAAAAAAGACCCACATAAGTGTTATATTTCTTGTTTTTCATCTGTATTCTTTAGTTACTATTATAAAAGTAACTAAAATGTAGAAATTAGAAACTTTTAGGTTGGATTAGATAAAATAAATAATAATAATAAAAAAAGTTCATGAGGTATGCTTGTGAGCAACTCACAAACAGCTTCTGCATTAAGTAATCCAATAGGGTAATGGGAGCAAGATGTTCACCAAGTGATTTACAACTTCATGGTAGGAATATTAGTTAGACAGAGCTGAAAGGGCAATAAAAAAGTAGTATTTAAGTAGAAACAGATATATGCTGTTATGAGTTTAAAGCTATTTAGGATAAATAAATGTAATTTTATGTTATAATTTGAAGTCATTCTAAAAGGGAAAGAAAGATAATTTTTATTTATTTTGT
>NW_013706535.1:0-479 GCF_000517525.1 Limulus polyphemus | reverse complement strand
TTAACTTCAAAACAACAGCAACAACTATTTATGTAATTGGTTAAAAATACATACACAACGAGAACATCATCTGAACATGATGGATTATATATAAATATTAAAACGGTGATCATGCAGACCTTACCACTACTTAGTTGTGGTAATATTAAGCGATTGTTATTTACGTATTATGGATTTTAGATAATGAAATTATAATATTGTATTTTTAAAAAATTTAACATTTTACGATTTTTAAACCTTAGCTGAGTTGTTTTGTTTTTTGTAAGTGTAATGCTTGACAATAAAAGCACACAAAATTTAAATGCAAAACGCTGTTTAATAAATGAGTGATCTTAACTTTTTCAAACACTTACCGCAATTTACAAATACGCAAACTGTGTATCTTATAGATCCCGAGATGGGTCAGAGGTAAGTTTGTTTTGAATTTTCGCGCAAAGCCCCACTAGGGCTATCTGTGCTAACCGTCCTAATTTAGCAGT
>NW_013706534.1:0-479 GCF_000517525.1 Limulus polyphemus | reverse complement strand
TTTTTTCGTGACTCTGTTGGTATAGTAAAATCCATCGTTGATACGATCAACTTCAAAAGACGACGCATCGATTCTCGTTAGAGATAATGGGAAAAGACAAACTATCAGTCGTTTAGTTACACAAATATATCTGTGTTCGTTGATTGAAGAGAAAGTTTGTCAAGAGTCATCAGAAGCCTACCCCCTCCCTCTTTTCTCTACTGCTGTTTACACTTGGTTTGACAGAGAGATATCTCGTGCGTGCAACGATTCCCTTACCAACTGACGATAATTAAAATATCCATCCGAAAGAAAGATCTTCTTCCATTCAAAAGCTGCGTATTTAACTCTGTGCTATTAAAGATGGGGATTATTTTATCTCGATGATAATAATCTTGATGCCTTAAACTCTCGTTGTAAATATCTTACGTTTTTGGGCTGAAGAAAAAAATTAGCTTTGAGCTTCCCCTGGGTGATCCGTTTTAATTTTTGGATGATAC
>NW_013706533.1:0-479 GCF_000517525.1 Limulus polyphemus | reverse complement strand
TCTTCTATCACTGAACCATACGTATATTTAACTAGACTACATGTTAATGTTGTATCACTGAACCATACATGTATTTAACTAGTTTATATGTTAATCTTGTATCACTGAACCATACGTATATTTAACTAGACTACATGTTAATCTTCTATCACTGAACCATACATATATTTAACTAGACTACATGTTAATCTTCTATCACTGAACCATACGTATATTTAACTAGACTACATGTTAATGTTGTATCACTGAACCATACGTATATTTAACTAGACTACATGTTAATCTTGTATCACTGAACCATACGTATATTTAACTAGACTACATGTTAATCTTGTATCACTGAACCATACGTATATTTAACTAGACTATATGTTAATCTTGTATCACTGAACCATACGTGTATTTAACTAGACTACATGTTAATCTTGTATCACTGAACCATACGTGTATTTAACTGGACTACATGTTAATCTTGTATC
>NW_013706532.1:0-479 GCF_000517525.1 Limulus polyphemus | reverse complement strand
TCACCTAAGCATTTAAATGTATTTTCTTCTTTACATTTTTTTTCAGACAGGTTTTTTATATATTGTAGTGTTAACAATGATATAAACTAAATAACAACACACTTACTTCTACGGGGAAACTAAACAAAATGGCAACAGTTGGATAAGTAGCTAATTTAAAACTGATGCACAAGTAATGCAAAGAAAAGTAGGATATGATTTAAATCTCTTAATAAAAAGAAAATACCTCTCAAACAAAGAACATCTTTTGCTTGTGAAGCGTAATTGTAACCAATTATATTTGTCTTAAGATAATAGTATTGGGTGAAAATAGTGTGGCGGAAATATTATCGTTCATGCTTTTTCTTCAAAAATCCATACAAATACACAATATAATGAAACAGTTACCGATTATCAAGTGTTATTTGACAGAAAAATATTTGTTTTGATTTATATACTTAAAGCCACAATTAATAATACCTGGTCTATATGCGAAATGC
>NW_013706531.1:0-479 GCF_000517525.1 Limulus polyphemus | reverse complement strand
TAATAATAGCAAGCTATGTGCTTAGACACTCAAAATCAACATGGTCATCGTTAAATACACCCTTATTTTACTTATAAAGATTATAATGGGTTGTTTCCTCAGTTGAGTACTCTCGCTGTTAACGAAATTATTTTTCGTTATAGTTCTTTATAAGACTATAAAAGTACCTCAAGGTCGTTATTACCTGCCACTTTTGATGAAATTTAGGAATCGAGTAACTTAATTGGTGCTTTATCTTTTTTTCCCCTGGGCTCAATGAATGAATCCCACAAATTATTTTCTGTTAAGCGCACCCCCCCCCTCACCCACACCCCAGTCATCACCATAACTAGTTCTTCTGCTCAGTAAAATGTAATAAAAAAAAAGTGAACGAAAAACTGGTCATTATTACTATTGCCAAATAATTTTCTTTGTGACCTCACGTAGGTCATGACTGTTTATCGTCTTTTTCCACCTTACAACTATTCTATCCAGTCTTT
>NW_013706530.1:0-479 GCF_000517525.1 Limulus polyphemus | reverse complement strand
AAACACATTGCAGAATATGAAGTTGAACAGGTTTGTAGTTGTTTTCAACATTTTGGAGAGTCCTATGACCCCACCTTGTCCGTCCTTGTGGTCCAAAAACGTATCAACACAAGAATATTTCTCAGTTTAGTAAGTATTTGACCTCTCGTTGCTTTAATGTTAAATAAACACTTTTGACGGTTAATAACTTTTAATACATAACTTCAATTTTGTTTTATTTACACATTACTTAAGAATCTTTTCAAAGAATGAAATTGTTTCAATAGTCAACTGATCCTTCATTAGTAATCGACTATTTTTATTACTTTCATTAAAGAATGGAAGAGGACACAAGTCCTTAGACAATCCTCCTCCTGGCACTATCTTGGACCACACAGTAACCCAACAGAACTGGTAGGTGCTCATCCGCCCAGTAAAACTATGTATGTTTGAAACTAGTTAGGATCACGTGTTAGATAAAACTGTCTATGTATGAAACT
>NW_013706529.1:0-479 GCF_000517525.1 Limulus polyphemus | reverse complement strand
AAATGTACACACTATCAGCGTAGTATAGAGGGAGTAATTAAGATTCTGTCAAAAAAGCAGATTATGAGTTATAATATGTAGATTATTGCACTATTATTATCATTATGAATAGTAGTTTTGGTTGGAAAATAAAACCACCTAGAGGCATATGAAGATGTTACAGAACTTATAATATTTAGTCTAAGGCCAAAAATATAGTTTCTCTATAACCTAGCCTACCCTAATTTTTAAAACGTAATAATAATAATTTTACATTAAGAATTTCTAAAGGTAGTGAAACAAACCTCAATGTGAAGAGTCGAGACTCAAGACATTATATAGTATTGTTGGCGAGATGATCTCAAGTTTAGTTGTTGGGTTTGAGCTTCAACACGGATCTCAAATTGTATTTGTTGCGTTTGAGCTTCAACACGAATCTCAGATTGTATTTGTTGCGTTTGAGCTTCAACACGAATCTCAGATTGTATTTGTTGGGTTTG
>NW_013706528.1:0-479 GCF_000517525.1 Limulus polyphemus | reverse complement strand
CCATATCTTTATCTTCGATACATTCTACAGCCCCCCTGTTCTTCATTATCACCCTCATTAGTTTCATTGTTCAACATCTCAGCTCATATCCC
Organism: Limulus polyphemus; assembly: GCF_000517525.1. Classification (NCBI taxonomy): domain Eukaryota; kingdom Metazoa; phylum Arthropoda; class Merostomata; order Xiphosura; family Limulidae; genus Limulus; species Limulus polyphemus. Next base: position 387 of record NW_013706528.1, on the reverse strand, counting down.
ATATCTTTATCTTCAATACATTCTACAGCCCCTGTTCTTCATTATCATCCTCATTAGTTTCATTGTTCAACATCTCAGCTCATATCCCATATCTTTATCTTCGATACATTCTACAGCCCCCTGTTCTTCATTATCATCCTCATTAGTTTCATTGTTCAACATCTCAGTTCATATCCCATATCTTTATCTTCGATACATTCTACAGCCCCCTGTTCTTCATTATCATCCTCATTAGTTTCATTGTTCAACATCTCAGTTCATATCCAATATCTTTATCTTCGATACATTCTACAGCCCCCTGTTCTTCATTATCATCCTCATTAGTTTCATTGTTCAACATCTCAGCTGATATCCAATATCTTTATCTTCGATACATTCTACAGCCCT
>NW_013706527.1:0-479 GCF_000517525.1 Limulus polyphemus | reverse complement strand
ACTTCTCAGGCTTTAAAGCAGTGTTCTTTACAGTGTTGTCGATACTTTTCAGGCTTCAAAGCAGTGTTCTTTACAGTGTTGTCGATACTTTTCAGGCTTCAAAGCAGTGTTCTTTACAGTGTTGTCGATACTTCTCAGGCTTTAAAGCAGTGTTCTTTACGGTGTTGATGATACTTCTCAGGCTTTAAAGCAGTGTTATTTACAGTGTTGATGATACTTCTCAGGCTTTAAAGCAGTGTTATTTACAGTGTTGTCGATACTTCTCAGGCTTTAAAGCAGTGTTCTTTACAGTGTTGTCGATACTTCTCAGGCTTTAAAGTAGTGTTCTTTACAGTGTTGATGATACTTCTCAGGCTTTAAAGCAGTATTCTTTACAGTGTTGTCGATACTTCTCAGGCTTTAAAGTAGTGTTCTTTACAGTGTTGATGATACTTCTCAGGCTTTAAAGCAGTGTTCTTTACAGTGTTGATGATACTTCT
>NW_013706526.1:0-479 GCF_000517525.1 Limulus polyphemus | reverse complement strand
ACAGATAGCCCATTGTGTAGCTTCGTGCTTAATTACAAACGATGAGAATTGAAGAATCATTTTACATTACGGTAACACAATAAAACCTTCATCGAAGTGAGATTCCCTGTGGTTATGTCACGTGGTGAAGCCAATCGCAGGTTAAAGGTTATAGTGAAGCTACGAGACACACTGAACGAGGAGAATTCAAGAATCATTTTACATTACGGTAACACAATAAAACCTTCATCGAAGTGAGATTCCCTGTGGTTATGTCACGTGGTGAAGCCAATCGCAGGTTAAAGGTTATAGTGAAGCTACGAGACACACTGAAAGTGATACGTACTCGTCTTGGAATACGTGAGCAATCAACTAAGTCGCAGTTGTAATCTATTCAAATACTGTCAAAAAAAGTATTCGTATTTATACACTGACCTTTGACCAGAGAATACTCGGAATAAAAAATCAGCGATTTCAGTCTTAAAATCAAACAACAACAA
>NW_013706525.1:0-479 GCF_000517525.1 Limulus polyphemus | reverse complement strand
GAATTTATTTCATGCCACATTTGGTGTTATTACTTGTTTTGGGGAATTTATTTCATGCCACATTTGGTGTTATTACTTGTTTTGGGGGAATTTATTTCATGCCACATTTGATGTTATTACTTGTTTGGGGGAATTTATTTCATGCCACATTTGGTGTTATTACTTGTTTTGGGGAATTTATTTCATCAACTCATGGAATACGACTCCAAAAACTAGTAATCATGTTAAGCTGAAAGAGCTGGGGGGGAGGGGGGGTATCTGTCCCCTCAGAGAGTCAGCAATAACTTTTTACGGATTACAACACTGAAATCCGGGGTTCGATCCTCCCCATTATTTTTGTTATTCGCACACCAGAGCTTTAGGTTGAAACAAGTAAAATTGTAAATTTCGTTATTTAAATTTGTCTCAACACGATTAAAATATTAAATTTACTTAGTCTTAAATAACTTTCGGCCCGGCATGGCCAGGTGGTTAGGGCG
>NW_013706524.1:0-479 GCF_000517525.1 Limulus polyphemus | reverse complement strand
ATCTTCAACTTCTAAATACATGCCCCCCCCTCCCCCAGCGGTATGTCTGCGGACTTACAACGCTAGAAACCGGGTTTCGATACCCGTGGTGGGCAGAGCACAGATAGCCTCCTGTGTACCTTTGTGCTTAACTTCAAACAGACAAACTACTCTAAATACAAATAATCTCCGGTTGGTTATGTTGAAAAACGGACGATACTTAATTAAACCTATTTACATGGAACTATTTCTTTATGAGGACTGACTTTAGAGGATTTATACATTTTACCTACATGTGAGTCTGAAGAGACATATTTCGCGTCACATCGCTGCAAAAAACGCGTTTCTGGTAATGTTGAAAAACGGACGATAATTAATTAAACCTATTTACATGGAACTATTTCTTTATGAGGACTGACTTTAGAGGATTTATACATTTTACCTACATGTGAGTCTGAAGAGACATGTTTCGCGTCACATCGCTGCAAAAAACGCGTTTC
>NW_013706523.1:0-479 GCF_000517525.1 Limulus polyphemus | reverse complement strand
TGTGAATTTTTAATCAGAAATTTCTATTTACCACATATATGTATATCGTTGTGAATTTTTATTAAGAAGATTTTATTTACCATCTATATATCTACATGTCGGTCTAAATTTTTAATCACAAGATTTAATTACCATATTTATATTGTTGTAAATGTTAAATCAGAAGTTTTTATTCGTCATATATATATATACCGATGGGAATTTTTAACTGAAGGTTTTATTTACCATATATATATCTATATATATATATATCGATGTAAATGTTTACTCAGATGTTTTTTTTATGATATATATATATATATATATCGATGTGAATGTTTAATAAGAAGTTTTATTTATCATGTATATGTATATCGTTTAGAATGTTTAATCAGAAGTTTTTATTTAACATATATATATATATACATATATATATGTATGTATCGTTGTAAATGTTTAATCAGAAGTTTTTATTTACCATACATATATAGCGATTTGAA
>NW_013706522.1:0-479 GCF_000517525.1 Limulus polyphemus | reverse complement strand
TTAATCAGTGTTAGTTAAGGTTAGATTTCTTCTACGGAATGAGTCGAGCGTAGTTTACTGGTTAACTTGCCGGTGTATGAATCTGATTGTACGTAGTTTGCATCCCTTCACTACAGAATCGCGACCCGCTCTTTAGGCCTTTCGGTGCTTTATAAAAGTGACGACCAACTCCCACTATTCTATTAGCATAGCCTAAGAATTTGCGGTGAATGCAGCTGACTATCAGTCAGTTCAAAATTAGGAACTGCAGACAGATCTTGCATAGCTCTCGGCGGTTCTTAAACAAACAGACTCCACTTAGAACAGTTGTCAGCATTTATCTTTTCCAATGGATAGGAAAAGAAGTGGGTTCAAGGCTAATCACAGCCTCTTTCCAACGTAACCTATCGTGTGTTGCTAATCTTAGCCTTCCTCCAACCTAACCTATCGTGTGTTGCAACCTTAGCCTTCTTCCAACCTAACCTATCGTGTGTTGCTAA
>NW_013706521.1:0-479 GCF_000517525.1 Limulus polyphemus | reverse complement strand
GTGCAAGTATAATAAATAAGGGATGGTATTAGATGTTAGCCTAATGCACAGTACAGTGTGCAAGTATAATAATTAAGGGATGGTATTAGATGTTAGCCTAATGCGCTGTAGAGTGTGCAAGTATAATAAATAAGGGATGGTATTAGATGTTACACTAATGTTTTGTTTTCTAAACTTTTCTTCAGTTTTCAAAACACTGAAATACCGCTGAAAGAATTAAATTGTAATAAATGTTCCTTTTTTACATACTTGATTATATACTACTCAACTTACAGACGAGATGTTGATATAATTCTTATCAAGTTCGTCGCTGGATAAGAAAATGGAAAAGTCATAGTGTTTGTATTTCTTCCTTTTAATTGAGATTAATATTAATAACAAATTCCAGGGTGGTTATAGAACTATTTTAATAAAAACATTGAGAGGTGCTAGGTCTTTACTTACTTTGATGAAACATTTAAAAAAAACTCGAAATGGTG
>NW_013706520.1:0-479 GCF_000517525.1 Limulus polyphemus | reverse complement strand
CTGAACTGATACCAGACTCTGTATTAAACTGTAACACGTATACTATCGCAACTGAACTGATACCAGACTCTGTATTTAAACTGTAACATGTGTACTATCGCTACTGAACTGATATCAGACTCTGTATTTAAACTGTAACATGTGTACTATTGATACTGGAACTGATACCAGACTCTGTATTTAAACTGTAACATGTGTACTATCGCTACTGAACTGATATCAGACTCTATATTTAAACTGTAACATGTGTACTATCGCTACTGAACTGATACCATTTAAATACAGAGTCATGTTACAGTTTAAATACAGAGTCTGATATCAGTTCAGTAGCGATAGTACACATGTTACAGGTTCAGTATCAATAGTACACTGATATCAGACTCTGTATTTAAACTGTAACAACACGACTATCGCTACTGAACTGATACCAGACTCTGTATTTAAACTGTAACATGTGTACTATCGCTACTGAACTGATA
>NW_013706519.1:0-479 GCF_000517525.1 Limulus polyphemus | reverse complement strand
TAACATATTTAACATGTTACTGGTAGTAATAACATATTTAACATGTTACTGGTAGTAGGAACATATTTAACATGTTACTGGTAGTAATAACACATTTAACATGTTACTGGTAGTAATAACAAATTTAAAAACATGTTACTGGTAGTAATAACATATTTAACATGTTACTGGTAGTAATAACATATTTAACATGTTACTGATATTAATAACATATTTAACATGTTACTGGTAGTAATAACATATTTAACATGTTACTGATAGTAATAACATATTTAGCATGTTACTGGTAGTAGGAACATATTTAGCATGTTACTGGTAGTAGGAACATATTTAACATGTTACTGATATTAATAACATATTTAACATGTTACTGGTAGTAATAACATATTTAACATGTTACTGGTAGTAATAACATATTTAACATGTTACTGGTAGTAATATCATATTTAACATGTTACTGGTAGTAATATCATATTTAA
>NW_013706518.1:0-480 GCF_000517525.1 Limulus polyphemus | reverse complement strand
AGTACAATCAAATCTCAGTGACAGTCCTATGTTAGTACAATCAGGTCTCAGTGATAGTCCTATGTTAGTACAATCAGATCTCAGTGATAGTCCTATGTTAGTACAATCAGATCCCAGTAATAGTCCTATGTTAGTACAATCAGGTCTCAGTGATATTCCTATGGTAGTACAATCAGCACCCAGTGATAGTCCTATGTTAGTACAATCAGGTCTCAGTGATAGTCCTATGTTAGTACAATCAATCTCAGTGCTAGTCCTATGTTAGTACATCAGCACCCAGTGATAGTCCTATGTTAGTACAATCAGATCTCAGTGCTAGTCCTATGTTAGTACGATCAGCACCCAGTGATAGTCCTATGTTAGTACAATCAGGTCTCAGTGATAGTCCTATGTTTGTACAATCAGCACCCAGTGACAGTCCTATGTTAGTACAATCAGGTCTCAGTGATAGTCCTATGTTAGTACAATCAGTACCCAGTG
>NW_013706517.1:0-480 GCF_000517525.1 Limulus polyphemus | reverse complement strand
CAATGTAATACATCATTAGAAAATGTGATAGTAACAATGTAATACATCGTTATAGAATGTGATAGTAACAATGTAATACATCATTATAGAATGTGATAGTAACAATGTAATACATCATTAGAGAATGTGATAATAACAGTGTAATACATCATTAGAAAAATGTGATAGTAACAATGTAATACATCATTAAACAATGTGATAGTAACAATGTAATACATCATTAGAGAATGTGATAGTAACAGTGTAATACATCATTAGAGAATGTGATAGTAACAATGTAATACATCATTAGAGAATGTGATAGTAACAATGTAATACATCATTAGAGAATGTGATAGTAACAATGTAATACATCATTAGAGAATGTGATAGTAACAATGTAATACATCATTAGAGAATGTGATAGTAACAATGTAATAAATCATTAGAGAATGTGATAGTAACAATGTAATACATCATTAGAGAATGTGATAGTAACAA
>NW_013706516.1:0-480 GCF_000517525.1 Limulus polyphemus | reverse complement strand
AAAGAACCAATAAATATTTGCAGATATTCCACTCTAGTTTAAAGAACCAACTAATATTTGCAGATATTCCACTCTAGTTTAAAGTACCAACAAATATTTGCAGATATTCCACTCTAGTTTTATTTGCAGATATTCCACTCTAGTTTAAAGAACCAACAAATATTTGCAGATATTATACTCTAGTTTGAAGAACCAACAAATGTTTGCAGATATTCCACTCTAGTTTAAAGTACCAACAAATATTTGCAGATATTCCACTCTAGTTTGATAGAACCAACAGGTGTTTACAAATCTTCTAATCTAGTTTCAAAAGGCAAATTTTCATTTTTTGCTTAGTCAACATTTCAAATGAAATATGTTAACATGTTCTAGGATCAAATTAGAAAAAGTAAACATGATTTAGAATTTAACAATCTTGAATCTTTCAAAGTGATCGTAACCTAAAAACTTGATCATGGATGTATTACTATAAAAATTATC
>NW_013706515.1:0-480 GCF_000517525.1 Limulus polyphemus | reverse complement strand
AATTTACAAGGGATCAGATTGAAATTTAAAAACTCCCTTCATTGAATAACGCTACCAAGAAAACAGACACAAAATAATTCATTTTCTATTATACCACAGCAATGATTTGAAACAGAACCCAACTGAAATTAACACAATTCTATTTATTGAATAACATATTATTATGACATGCGGAAACAAACAAGTTCCCTCTCTGTTATTCTTCTCACTAATTTTCAACAAAGCCAGATTAAGATTAACACACCTCCCTGTATTCAATAACCATCAAGACATAAAGACTAACTCTCTTTTTTGATTCTACAGCAGTAACTTCCAACAGAGCAAGATAAACTATAAAATAACACCGTTTATTCAGTAAACACAGACTAACTCCCTTTTTTTATTCTACAGCAGTAACTTCCAACAGAGCAAGATAAACAGTAAAATAACCCCGTTTATTCAATAAACACAGACTAACTCCCTCTCTGTTATTCCACAGCT
>NW_013706514.1:0-480 GCF_000517525.1 Limulus polyphemus | reverse complement strand
CATCAACAATGTATATGGTATCTAGCTGTACACATTCATCAACACTGTATACGGTATCTAGCTGTACACATTCATCAACACGGTATACGGTATCTAGATGTACACATTCATCAACACTGTATATGGTATCTAGCTGTACACATTCATCAACACTATACGGTATCTAGCTGTACACATTCATCAACACTGTATACGGTATCTACCTGTACACATTCATCAACACTGTATACGGTATCTAGCTGTACACATTCATCAACACTGTATACAGTATCTAGCTGTACACATTCATCAACACTGTATATGGTATCTAGCTGTACACATTCATCAACACTGTATACGGTAAAATAAACATGCACTTCCACGTTGTGATTGACAGGAGCAACAACATTACATTTAAAATATCCATACTGACTGGAAAAACATCAAACACACATAGCTCTCAACGTTGGTAAGAGCTCTACGTAAGCTTAAACATTTTAA
>NW_013706513.1:0-480 GCF_000517525.1 Limulus polyphemus | reverse complement strand
TCTCAAACCGTTACCTGATTCCAGTTTAACAATGTTCTCAAACCGTTACTTGATTCCAGTTTAACAATGTTCTCAAACCGTTACTTGATTCTAGTTTAACAATGTTCTCAAACCGTTACTTGATTCTAGTTTAACAATGTTCTCAAACCGGTACTTGATTCTAGTTTAACAATGTTCTCAAACCGTTTTTTGATACTAGTTTAACAATGTTCTCAAACCGTTACTTGATTCCAGTTTAACAATGTTCTCAAACCGTTACTTGATTCTAGTTTAACAATGTTCTCAAACCGGTACTTGATTCTAGTTTAAAAATGTTCTCAAACCGTTACTTGATTCCAGTTTAACAATGTTCTCAAATCGTTACGTGATTCTAGTTTAACAATGTTCTCAAACCGTTACCTGATTCCAGTTTAACAATGTTCTCAAACCGTTACCTGATTCTAGTTTAACAATGTTCTCAAACCGTTACTTGATTCTAGT
>NW_013706512.1:0-480 GCF_000517525.1 Limulus polyphemus | reverse complement strand
TTACAGAACCTTCCCTACCATATCCTCTAGAAAGAGATGTACGGCACCATTCATTGGAGAAGTGCTATATAACTATGACATAAAACAGCACATCGTAGACAAAAACAGAATATCTAGTGTATAATCGACAATTGGCCCAAATAAATATGTGCCAAGGGTAGAGTCTTGGGGCACAGGCATGTCAATTGCTGTCCAACTGGGCAAAATATCCAGTCGAAATGCCTTGTTAGGATATTGTGAACAACAAGAGCGATCCTCCACATAAATAAAAATAGAAAAAAAAAATTCCAGGGGAAATACCTTGAATAAGTAGTTTGATGAGAAAGTGTCAGGTAATTCAGAATCAGCTCATTGTCAACAGATAGTGCATAATCCATCCACATATGTAGCAAGCATTAACATGGGACGTAGTGATATTTAGTCATAGTAAGGTGATTGATAATTTGATATAAGTATACATGGCTAGGGCTAAAGGACCAT
>NW_013706511.1:0-480 GCF_000517525.1 Limulus polyphemus | reverse complement strand
TTTTGGAATTCTAATTTCGTAAATGTGTCACTGTTTATTAGCAGGCAGACATAATAGTTGCCATGTAACGGAAAAGCATCTATCGGCCACATGAAAGAGGCGAACATACAGAATAACCTGCGAATTAACAGATGAAAACGCAAGGAAGGGGCCATGTTAATTTCGCATACTTTTACTGTTACAAATTTAAAATCAATGCACAAAGCTATTTTTCCTTTAGAAATATTAAAATAAAATAATCAATCTTGTAAATTTAAGTTAAATAAACGAAACGTTTGTAAAACAATAATATTTGGGAATATCAGATTTACTTATGTCGTTACATAGTAGGTAATTTCAATAAATAGACTACAAATGAGGTTAATAGATGATGTTAATTATCTAAACCATTATTTGACAAAAGTCTTTGTGTATGTGTGTGTGTATGTCCGTTTATAATTGGCGAGCCACTAGACCAACATAGATCCTTAGGGCTCCTTC
>NW_013706510.1:0-480 GCF_000517525.1 Limulus polyphemus | reverse complement strand
GGGGGGGGGGGGGGATCTATATTTAATCAAAGAATTAAACTTATCAGGTTCTATGAATGAAACTTTCTGGGATACTGTAGAGAAAGACACTTTATCCAAGATTTACCAAAGATAATGTACATGTATCCTACCTTTGAATATTTTAAGAACAAACAAAATCTGTAAAATAACTGTGATAACAATAAAAAGTTCTTGACAAATTATTTTAATTGTTGTTTCTTACGATGAAAGATGTTGTTCTTTACAATCCAAATAAACTGTTATGTCCACTATACATTAACTCTGGCAATGAAGAGCGGATTTTGTATACACTCCTTACTCAGTTAAAGACTCTTACTAACCTTTGTTCGTTCACGACCATTTCTTCAGGAAGATTCAGTTTATATCATGTTATGAACTATTATATCACATCTGATATATAACGACACAGAACAATGATTGTGGTTCTTATATGATATAAAGGATTACTTTGTTACATCG
>NW_013706509.1:0-480 GCF_000517525.1 Limulus polyphemus | reverse complement strand
GAGGAGGATATCCAACCTTACACCTGTGGGAATTCATGTGTCTTGTCCATCTGTAACCAACCCCAGATCCACCAGGAACTGACATCCAGCAAATGATAGGAAGGGGGATGGCTAGATAGAATGAATCTCTAGTTCAAAACCTGGTAGCACTGGAAACTTATCATCCTGTCTGCAGTAGGAGGAAGGTAACCATCCAAACATATGTATGAATCCAATGAACACCAGATCCCCTGGGAATTGCAAATAAGTAGAAGAAAGGAGCCTCAGCCAGAGGGACAAACTGCAATATATATATATATATATATATATGGCAGTTGTGCTACATCCAATACCTGATGGCATCTGGAATTGAACATCAGTTCAACGGGTGGGAAGGGTGATACACTATCTACACCAGCAGAATGCCACTGCCCTACTCTTAACTGAGTGGAATGTGCACTCTCAGGAGGACAGGCCTCTATGGTCCACCACCCAAACAGC
>NW_013706508.1:0-480 GCF_000517525.1 Limulus polyphemus | reverse complement strand
CGTTACATCACTAATAATGAATTTGAATTCTGGAAGAGCGGTCTGATCACAGATGAAGCTGGTTTGGTTCGGATATACACGAAACGTTACAGAAGGACTATCTATTTTTGCGTCCATTAAATTATTATAAATAACAATTTATAATCATAATGAAGTGATTTATTTAAAGTGGAAAATAACATATGTTTCGACAAAACATTGGTCTATCTTCTTCAATTAAAAGCATTCAACACAACGTCTTGGCCTACTCTAATTGAGTAGTGAGACTTGATGTTTCCCATGTGTTAAAGTTAAAATTATAAAGTTAAACATAAATTTGATGTAAATGCAAGTTATTTTATTTATTTATTCTCAACAACCAGGCCTTCAAAGCGTGGAGCGCGATTTTTTTTTTTTTAGTGATGGAGTTGGGCGAACTATAAACCCACGAATCCACAGTCAGTCTCCCTAACAACGTCGTCACGCCCGGTCGTCACAGAT
>NW_013706507.1:0-480 GCF_000517525.1 Limulus polyphemus | reverse complement strand
ACACTTGTTCACTGTAAGTTGTGTATTGTTACACATGTTTATAGTTACTTAAATATTGTTACAATAATTTCCAGTAAGTTGTGTATTGTTACACTTGTTTATAGTTACTTAAATATTGTTACAATAATTTACAGTAAGTTGTGTGTTGTTACTTAAGTATTGCTACAATAATTTACAGTAAGTTGTGTGTTGTTACTTAAGTATTGTTACAATAATTTACAGTACATTTTGTATTGTTACAATTGTTTACTATAAGTTGTGTATTGTTGCACTTCTTTACAGTTACTTAAGTATTATTACAACAATTTACTGTGAGTTGTGTATTGTTACACTTGTTTACAGTTACTTAAGTATTGTTACAATAGTTTCCAGTAAGTTTTGTATTGTTACACTTGTTTACAGTTACTTAAGTATTGTTACAATAATTTCCAGTAAGTTTTGTATTGTTACACTTGTTTACAGTTACTTAAGTATTATTAC
>NW_013706506.1:0-480 GCF_000517525.1 Limulus polyphemus | reverse complement strand
TTCCAGTTTAAAAATGTGAGAAGTCAGAGCGTGTCTTGGTTTTTGGGGTTAAATATCCGATCACCTTACGTTTCGACTATATTATGTTTTCAAATGTATACAACCATTTCTAAACAAGCTGCACATCATCTTAAATACTTCTAATGGAATAAAATTACAACTTTAATTCAGTTGACAAAAATTTGTCTGGTTAGCAGACCAACACTGCTTAAAATGTGAATATTCATGAAAGAAACAGGGAAATAACATTTTAAATGGCTTATGAGAACCATCATATCAAATTTTTTGTATATTTGACAACTTCAACATATCTGCAGTAAATCGTAATAAAAACCACATAATTTGTTTTGGTTTAGTTTGTTTGTTCTTTTTCTAGACTACTTCATGTGCTAGACATTTTATCTGAAATACATTCATACGTATTATAAGAATCACTATTATAGTACAGGTGCAACATAATGCTTTTTTTTCAATGTGTTG
>NW_013706505.1:0-480 GCF_000517525.1 Limulus polyphemus | reverse complement strand
TAAAGTGATTACAGACAGATCATCACTATTAAAGTGATTACAAACAGATCATCACTACTAAAGTGATTACAAACAGATCATCACTATTAAAGTGATTACTGACAGATCAACACTACTAAAGTGACTACAAACAGATCATCACTACTAAAGTGATTGCAGACAGATCATCACTACTAAAGTGATTACAAACAGATCATCACTACTAAAGTGACTACAAACAGACCATCACTACTAAATGATTACACAGATCATCACTACTAAAGTGATTACTGACAGATCATCACTACTAAAGTGACTACAAACAGATCATCACTACTAAAGTGATTACAAACAGATTATCACTACTAAAGTGATTACTGACAGATCATCACTACTAAAGTGACTACAAACAGATCAACACTACTAAAGTGATTACAGACAGATCATCACTACTAAAGTGATTACAAACAGATCATCACTACTAAAGTGATTACAGACAGA
>NW_013706504.1:0-480 GCF_000517525.1 Limulus polyphemus | reverse complement strand
TGTTGAGTGGAATGATTCCTTTGTTGCCCAAAGACAATCAGTCATCTAATTTTATCTTAGGTTACATTCAATCAATAGTGAAACGTGATTGGTTGTACCTATTCTTTACTGCATGTTGAGTTTATAATTATTAAGTTAGTATAAAGATATAACATAGAAATTTGTTTGAAATAACTGAAATATGTTTATCTGATCCATTCTGAAGTAATAGCACTGAAACGAATATAATGTTATAGTAAGAATTTTTTTCCACTTACTTCAGTTTCAAACACTTTATAAAATCACCCAATAACGTATAAAGTATTTTTAACATTACAAAGACAGTAAAACATCACTTTTAAATTTATTTTGACTAAATCTTGCAGCTTAATGCAGTTTGAAAGCTTGTGTATAGGTATATATATATGCAAAATATAAAATGGAATTTAAAAATGTTGAACCTTATGTACAAAAGTCCTAAAGTGTTGCCTGAAAGCTTTT
>NW_013706503.1:0-480 GCF_000517525.1 Limulus polyphemus | reverse complement strand
GGTTATTACAATAGTAATATAACACCACTGTACGGCTATTACAATAGTAATGTAACACCACTGTACAGTTACTACAAGAGTAAACTAACACTACGGTTATTACACTAGTAATGTAACACTACTGTTCGGCTATTACAATAGTAATATAACACCACTGTGCGGCTATTACACTAGTAATGTAACACTACTGTTCGGCTATTACAATAGTAATGTAACACCACTGTACGACTGTTAGTGTTCCACACTGAATTATCAGTTCTAGTTCAGATGTCTAGCTACTTTGATGACCTTAGAGTTCTAGATTCATCAGGTCGAGATCCAAATAATCACCTCATTGAAGCAAAAACGACTTCAGAAAATGTTGGAAATATCAAAAATAAATCCAATACTGAAGAACTGATGCGATTTTTGTTTTGTAAACAAGAAATCGTTTCATAACATAACTCTGAAGATGAATAAATAATTGTGCTTGCTATAAAG
>NW_013706502.1:0-480 GCF_000517525.1 Limulus polyphemus | reverse complement strand
TCCGATATTTTTCTATTGATTTTGCGTGAAAAATTCCTTTTTTTAGTTTCCAAAAAATCATATTTTCACCTAAAAGCCAAGGCTATAGCCCATGTTTTTTACCCAAATTTTGAAAAAAATCGTTTTTCCTCATATTTCAATACAAAGATGCCCTTGATGTAAAAGTTTCAAAATGGATATCCTTTCATCAAAATGCACAATGGTTATTTCATAAAGTGTTATCAAAATTTTGGCTATCTTCTATTTTACCGGATTTTTTTTCTTCATTTATATTGTAAACAAAGTAGAGCTTTAAAATAAAAATTTATCATACAAAATCCCAACACTTAAAAAGCCCATCGTCTTCTTTTAAAACAAGCTCCACCTTCTGGATTGTTTTTACTCTGGGGTAGAAAAAGTACTTTTTTTTTGCTATTCATGGGACACGATATTTTTTGTTAAAGCTATAATTTCAAAATATTGAGTTTTCCGACGAAATAA
>NW_013706501.1:0-480 GCF_000517525.1 Limulus polyphemus | reverse complement strand
ATCATGTTTATACAGCTTTCCTTACTGTTCTGTACAATCACTATGTACATCATATTTATACAGATTTCCTTACTGTTCTGTACTAGCACTATGTACATCATAGTTATACAGCTTTTCTTACTGTTCTGTACTAACAATATATACATCATATTTATACAGCTTTCTCTACTGTTCTGTACTAACACTATGTACATCATATTTATACAGCTTTCCTTACTGTTCTGTACTAACACTATGTACATCATATTTATACAGCTTTCCTTACTGTTCAGTACTAACAATATGTACATCATATTTATACAGCTTTCCTTACTGTTCTGTACTATCACTATGTACATCATATTTATACAGCTTTCCTTACTGTTCTGTACAATCACTATGTACATCATATTTATACAGCTTTCCTTACTGTTCTGTACTAACACTATGTACATCATATTTATACAGCTTTCCTTACTGTTCTGTACAATCACTATGTAT
>NW_013706500.1:0-480 GCF_000517525.1 Limulus polyphemus | reverse complement strand
TTGTAGAATGGTATACAAAAATTATTATACCTAATGACATATATAGTTTCTAGAATGGTATACAAAAATTATAATACCAATGATATATAGTTTCTAGAATGGTATACACAAATTACAATACCTAATGATATATAGTTTCTAGAATGGTATACAATAATTATTATACCTAATGATATATAGTTTCTAGAATGGTATACAAAAATTATAATACCTAATGATATATAGTTTCTAGAATGGTATACAAAAATTATTATACCTAATGATATATAGTTTCTAGAATGGTGTACAAAAATTATAATACCTAATGATATATAGTTTCTAGAATGGTATACGAAAATTATAATACCTAATGATATATCGTTTGTAGAATGGTATACAAAAATTATACTACCCAATGATATATAGTTTCTAGAATGGTATACACAAATTATATTACCTAATTGATATATAGTTTCTAGAATGGTATACAAAAATTATAAT
>NW_013706499.1:0-480 GCF_000517525.1 Limulus polyphemus | reverse complement strand
CACTATCATTGTCTAATGAACAAGAACATGAGGCAATGATAGTGGCATCTAATGAACAAGAACATGAGAACACTGCCACTATCATTGTCTAATGAACAAGAACATGAGAACACTGCCACTATCATTGTCTAATGAACAAGAACATGAGAACACTGCCACTATCATTGTCTAATGAACAAGAACATGAGAACACTGCCACTATCATTGTCTAATGAACAAGAACATGAAAACACTGCCGATATCATTGTCTAATGAACAAGAACATGAAAACGCTGCCAATATCACTGTCTAATGAACAAGAACATGAGAACACTGACACTATCATAGTCTAATGAACAAGAACATGAGAACACTGTCACTATCATTGTCTAATGAACAAGAACATGAGAACACTGTCACTATCATTGTCTAATGAACAAGAACATGAGAACACTGTCACTATCATTGTCTAATGAACAAGAACATGAGTAACACTGACCA
>NW_013706498.1:0-480 GCF_000517525.1 Limulus polyphemus | reverse complement strand
GTTCAAGTAATATTTTTCATTTTGCTTAAAATCTTCTACTTTATCATCAACAACAATTTGATTTTTCTCAGATACCTCTGTAACTCTAATTACTTGTACAGACACACTTTCTAACATTTTGCCCTGTTGCCTACCCTGGGTGTGGAGTCATCTGAGAGGTCTGTATATTTACGTGCTTTCTTAGGAGTCTTTGCTTTTATTTTATCTCTATTCACTTTATTGTTATGTTTTGCCTTACTTGTAATTACTGGTTCTATGCTCATTTTAACTCTGTTGCTATTACTACTAGGCTTAGTGGTTTTCTTTTACAATTACTAGACTTATTTTTTCTCACAATTCTTAAATCTACTGCTATTTACAATGTGCTGTATATCATTATGAGGCACATAAGTGCTATGGCATTTTGACTTCTAATCACTAGCCTCACAACCCTGCTCACTGAATGTGTCCAGCATCTGACAACATGATTGTATCAGCAAG
>NW_013706497.1:0-480 GCF_000517525.1 Limulus polyphemus | reverse complement strand
GATATTAAAGTATTGGGAATGATAAACAATCAGTAAATTCTATTGTTTAGTTCAACTATGAATCTTTAGTTTTTAGTTGTATTAAAGTACTGTTTACTAGTTGAAGGAATGATAAACAATCGTTTAGTTCAACTATGAATCTTTAGTTACAATACTTTAATAGGAATGATAAACAATCAGTAAATTCTATTGTTTAGTTAAAGTGCTAACTCAATATCTAGCTAGAGCATGTTGAATTTAAGAATATATATATTATAAAACAGATGCAAGCTTCCCCTAATGGTGACATACAGATATTAATGTTCTGAAAGACTAAGTAAATTAGCTAGTCACATTATATGTAATCTCATGGTCTAACCACTAAATAAAAAACATTCCTTGATCTTAAATGAGTTAGTTCATGAGATATGATAAGAATGAATTATTGCTCAATATTGTTAGTGATCTTGATAAGTAGTTTAAATTTGAAACATTTTAATA
>NW_013706496.1:0-480 GCF_000517525.1 Limulus polyphemus | reverse complement strand
TAGCGTCGCAAATTGGAAAAAAGTGTCACTATTGGTTCTGATACTTTTATTATCGGGAGATGAAGAAGTACGACCTTCTCGATAAATACGATATTATTAAATGTAATTACCTGTATATTGCTGTCAAGGCTAATTATGAGAACAGAAACATGGTTAAACTCAAAATAAAGATTCTTCAGATGACAAGGTACGTACTATTCTTACGCTTAGAGCTATAAAGCTCTCCATATTGCAACGCATATAAAATCATTTTCACAACGGTTTTCATATCGCAACACATAAAATCGGTTTCATAAGGTTCCTCATATTACAACGGAAAAAATCAGTTTCACAAGGCTTCCATATAACGACGCTTAAAATCAGTTTCACAAGACTTCCATATAACGACGCAAAATCAGTTTCACAAGACTTCCATATAATGACGCAAAATCAGTTTCACAAGGCTTCCATATAACGTCGCATAAAATCAGTTTCACAAGG
>NW_013706495.1:0-480 GCF_000517525.1 Limulus polyphemus | reverse complement strand
CAAATCCTATGTAGATATAGGTTTTCTGTGGTGAGTAAAATACAAAAACGACACAGTTAACCTATATTTATGTTTACAAATCCTATGTAGATATAGGTTTACTGTGGTGAGTAAAATACAAAAACGCCACAGTTAACCTATATTTATGTCTACAACTCCTATGTAGACATAGGTTTACTGTGGTGAGTAAAATACAAAAACGACACAGTTAACCTATATTTATGTCTACAACTCCTATGTAGATATAAGTTTTCTGTGGTGAGTAAAATACAAAAACGCATATCTACATAGGATTTGTAGACATAAATATAGGTTAACTGTGACCACAGAAAACCTGAGTAAAATACAAAAACTAAATCCTATGTAGATATAGGTTTTCTGTGGTGAGTAAAAGACAGAAACGCCACAGCTAACCTATATTTATGCCTACAAATCCTATGTAGATATGGGTTTTCTGTGGTGTGTAAAATACAAAAACGC
>NW_013706494.1:0-480 GCF_000517525.1 Limulus polyphemus | reverse complement strand
AAGTAATAGACGCATGGCTAACGTTTCTGAGAGATGATTGGTATTTACATCCACATCAGCCACCAAACACACCATAGTAAATAGCTCCTAATATTTGATGTTTGTCATAAAACAATCGTGTCAGACATATTTCATTTCTTAAACATTACATTCAGTTCCTTATAGTTTTTCCCGAGAAGAAGAGAGTATATTTTAACCACTATATGTAATGTCGACGACGCGTTTCGGTCAAATCCAGAGCTCATCGGGCTGGCTGGAATACAGCAAACACAGTAGAAGTTGGAAGGCTGTTTGTATAGGACATTTACTGAAATAATTATCAAGGCGTGAACACTTTTTTGCTGGTGAAGCGTGAATATAATCAAATATGTTTGTCATATAGAAACACAGTAGTGGTCAGAGCACTATTTATATAATTACACTCTGAAAATATACGTGCATAACGTTCTTGTTTTGTAATACTTCATTCAAAGCTGTTTA
>NW_013706493.1:0-480 GCF_000517525.1 Limulus polyphemus | reverse complement strand
CCACACACACACACACACACACTCTCCCAAGAAAACATCTCAATTGGTATTAGATCATCACAACACTACCCTAAGTACATAAACTAGTACCATATTGGAGGAGTAAAAACACCTCAAACTATTATATTTACATGAATTACAAAAACTTTTAACTACTGAAAAAGGTACAAAGAGATATTACATTTAACTTGAAAAACACAGAGAATTCAAGCAATAGTGCTTCCTTCCATTCATTGCTGCTATTATAAAAAAAATGTAATTAAACAGATGTGTCTTCATTCTCTCCAGCAAGCAATCCATGCACGTTTAGTGATTACACGTACTCCAGCATACCAAACATAAGTTACATATAGAATAATCAGCAATAACTGAAGTTTCAGGTAACATTAGCTCATATCAGTTGACACAAACTGTGACTTGTGTTTGTTTATATTTGTACAATGTATATATATATATATATATATATATATATATATACAG
>NW_013706492.1:0-480 GCF_000517525.1 Limulus polyphemus | reverse complement strand
TTTCTTTGTAAAGGAATGACAAGTTGTGTGATGGACGGGTAAACAGAGGGGTAGCACTGCTAGTCGACCAGCATGTGTCCTCCTTATCTGTGTCCCTCGATACACCCTTGGAGGCCATAGTCATACGTGTTTCTTTGGGTTGTGTCATCACTGTTCGTTCTCTCTACCTGTCTCCTGAGGAGACTTATGACCAATCGGACCTTGATGCTCTTGTTGACAAGTTGCCACCTCCCTTTTTACTTCTGAAAGAATAATGGATATAACCCCCTCTGGGATGGTGCTGATATTGATGGGAGGGGTCGTTCCATAAAGCATATGCTCTCAGATCACAACCTTTCTTTCTTCAATACAGAAACATATACTGATTTTCATGCACCTAGTCAGTCTTTTTTTGGCCTTGATCTCTCGATTTGCTCCCCTGCACTTTTCACTCGCTTTTCTAGGATGGTCGACAGTGATCCACGAGGGCAGTGATCATTT
>NW_013706491.1:0-480 GCF_000517525.1 Limulus polyphemus | reverse complement strand
TATATGTATTTATAAACAACTGACCGCCAGCTAGATATATGTATTTATAAACAACTGACCACCAGCTAGATATATGTATTTATAAACAACTGACCATCAGCTAGACATATGTACTTAAAAACAACTGACCACCAGCTAGATATATGTATTTATAAACCAACTGACCACCAGCTAGATATATGTATTTTTAGCTACAAAATCGATTGGTGACATCAGTTTTTTAATTTTGACTCAGTACCAATGTCCTACCGCCGCCTAATAGCGATAAAATTATAAATCCTGCCTAGATTCTATTCCATTATTGATATATGGAATTACCACAAACCGCGTGTAGTGTATTCTTATCGAAGAATAACGACAATATTAATTTCGGCTATGAAACTTTTTCTATGCGATGATTCCTGATTAATAGATTCCTTGTATTTGACTGTCTTGACGTACGTTATTCTTTCCAAAATACACATTTTCTATTATATATTA
>NW_013706490.1:0-480 GCF_000517525.1 Limulus polyphemus | reverse complement strand
AGTAATATACGAATATAGCAATATACTAATATAGCAATATACTAATATAGTAATATACTAATATATTAATATAGTAATATACGAATATAGCAATATACTAATATAGCAATATACTAATATAGTAATATACTAATATATTAATATACTAATATAGTAATATACTAATATATTAATATACTAATATAGCAATATACTAATATATTAATATACTAATATAGCAATATACTAATATATTAATATACTAATATAGTAATATATTAATATACTAAACAAGGAAAAACCCGATTCCTTAATAGTGTTATTGTAGAGTTGTGTTATGTAAGATGTCTCTAATCATACTGGGATATATTTAATCATACTAAGATGTCTCTAATCATACTGGGATATATTTAACCATACTAAGATGTCTCTAATCATACTGGGATATATTTAATCCATACTAAGATGTCTCTAATCATACTGGGATATATTTAACCATAC
>NW_013706489.1:0-480 GCF_000517525.1 Limulus polyphemus | reverse complement strand
TAACGACGAATATATTCATCCACTTAGATCAGTAACCAGGAATATATACATCTACTTAGATCAGTAACTAGGAATATATTCATCCACTTAGATCAGTAACCAGGAATATATATACACCGACTTAGATCAGTAACCAGGAATACATACATCTACTTAGATCAGTAACTAGGAATATATTCATCCACTTAGATCAGTAACCAGGAATACATACATCGACTTAGATCAGTAACCAGGAATATATTCATCCACTTAGATCACTAACCAGGAATATATACATCGACTTAAATCAGTCACCAGGAATATATATTCATCCACTTAGATCACTAACCAGGAATATATACATCGACTTAAATCAGTAACCAGGAATATATATTCATCCACTTAGATCAGTAACCAGGAATATATACATCTACTTAGATCAATAACCACGAATATATTCATCCACTTAGATCAGTAACCAGGAATATATACATCTACTTT
>NW_013706488.1:0-480 GCF_000517525.1 Limulus polyphemus | reverse complement strand
TTTTTGTTAAAAGTTATGACGTAAGGTTTAATATTTGTCTAACATTTTCCCCCTTTTTCTTTCTTTCACGTAAAAACGAGTGAAACCTTGCCACATATTTCGCGTGATCCGTTATAATGATGCTTACTGATTCACAATGCTGTTACATTTGTCAAATCTAGCATTTTTCAACATGCGTAATCCAACTTGCTCAGGCTCTTATTAATTGTAGAATTACAGATAGGCCCAATATCGGCTTCATAAACCCCTTTTCTAAACTATTTACACGCCAAATTGCTTATAGATATTTTTTACGTTGATGGCTATAAGTTCCCTAATATCATACGAGTCGTACAAAAAGAAATTAGAAAACACTTAACATTGCATTTAAGTTCATTAATTACTGGTATGGTTTTCTATATGTACTTTTATTGAAAATGACAGTTTTTTTGTTTGTTATTAGTTTTTACCTATTATTTTCCAATACCCCCCCCCCCCCCC
>NW_013706487.1:0-480 GCF_000517525.1 Limulus polyphemus | reverse complement strand
CACGAGTGTGTGTGTGTGTACATATTTAAGTGGTTTGTCAAGAGATGAATAACCTGACATTTTTCATTTAATATGTGGTTGACGGGGTAAAATCATTGATGGGTAGCAGACTATTATTGGAAGTGTACATGTCAGTTAAATGACATATAGCTTAAATTTTTAGAGCTATCAACGTTTTTATCCGATTCGAAGCCACAGACTATTTCCATGCCATTTTCACTATTATAAAACTGTCAGCTAGATTAACGCTCGTTAGATACAGAACTTCATTTTCGTCGATCAATTTTTAGCACCTAGCAATAAAAAAAGAAAACTCCTGATTGACGAGTTTGCACCCGCTTATCAAGCGCTATTGCAAATTAAGTAATAATAGTGGTAAAGAAAATGATTCTAGTTCAGAAACACAACTGTGCCAATACAGACACTTTAACGTATATATACTAAAAGAGTTTTAGATATTTTTCTAAAGCTTATTGTCGG
>NW_013706486.1:0-480 GCF_000517525.1 Limulus polyphemus | reverse complement strand
AGAGAATCTCCGTTACTTGGACTATTTGTCCCGGTTTTTAAGGCTATGACCTTTCATATTTACCAGGAGAGAATCTCTGTTACTTTATCAAAAGCAAACGGGAAAATATTGGTTATTTTATAGGAAGACATAGGAAAATATTGGTTATTTTATGGAAAGACATAGGAAAATATTGGTTATTTTATGGAAAGACATAGGAAAATATCGGTTATTTTATGGAAAGACATAGGAAAATGTCGGTTATTTTATGGAGGGACAGAGGAAAATGTCGGTTATTTTATGGAAAGACATAGGAAAATGTCGGTTATTTTATGGAAAGACATAGGAAAATGTCGGTTATTTTATAGAAAGACATAGGAAAATGTCGGTTATTTTATGGAAAGACATAGGAAAATGTCGGTTATTTTATAGAAAGACATAGGAAAATGTCGGTTATTTTATAGAAAGACATAGGAAAATGTCGGTTATTTTATAGAAAGA
>NW_013706485.1:0-480 GCF_000517525.1 Limulus polyphemus | reverse complement strand
CACTAGAGAACGTCTTGTAACTTTATGAATTAAAAGTCATATTATCATGGTTTTAATTAATCTTTTGAACTTTAACCTGAAAGTCTATATAATTTATTCTAAACAAACTTTTAGGATTGTTGCATTTTCATGTTATCCTAAATATAAGCATATTTTTTGTAATTAATGAGTAACTATTTCCGATAGTAATTTTGTAAGAGACCTCAGTTCCTCCACTTGATATTCTTGGGGTCACCTGAATCGGATAGCACTGTCCTTAAGTTTTGCGACTGTCTGATATCTGTTTTTTGCAAGAAACTCACTGACATGTTTGCTGACCACAGAAAAGCACGAGGTTCCTGAAGGTCACGTGATATTAAGACATAAAATCATTATTAGATGATTCACGTCACGTTTTGATCAACTCGAGAACAAATTCTGCCCAGATAAAGCAACAGCGAGAGTGAGTTCTCTTGAAACCAAAGAACGAAAACAGAAGTA
>NW_013706484.1:0-480 GCF_000517525.1 Limulus polyphemus | reverse complement strand
AGTCTGATTAATGATCCGTTGGATGAGAACACCGACTGCTGAACAGCTAGTCTGGTTAATGATCAGTTGGATGACAACACCGACTGCTAAACAAGCTAGTCTGGTTAATGATCAGTTGGATGACAACACCGACTGCTGAACAAGCTAGTCTGGTTAATGATCCGTTGGATGACAACACCGACTGCTGAACAAGCTAGCCTGGTTAATGTTTTTTCAAGGGATTCCTAGCTGTAATACTTTCTATGGTATAATTTATATATTTTCGTATTACAATAGGAAAACCGCTTAATATTTTTCCTTTTTTCTTCTACAAACTGGAAGAGTTAAGGTATGGGGAGCTTATTTCTTGAATAGTTACAACAATGAAAATAAAGTGTATGATGTGTAAGAAGTCGAAAATATGATAAAAAAATTTAAATAAAGAGTATGATGTGTAAGGAATCGAGTAAATGATAAAACAATGAAAATAAAGAGTGTAAC
>NW_013706483.1:0-480 GCF_000517525.1 Limulus polyphemus | reverse complement strand
ACGTTCTGAAGCAATTAACAGTGATTTCAAAGAATAATGTGCCGGATATCGTGGGTTATATGTGATAATATAATATAGACTATTTTTATCCAAGATATTCTAAATAATTCTGACCAATACAAGAATGAATAATACCTAAAAGAAAAAGAAGCAATGATTTTGATGATTTTTTTTCTTTGTGAACCCTAGTAATCTTCCTTTTCACAGAGGCTTCAGGTTTAGCTATAACTCCTTTATTTATGAATAGTGTACAGACATTTGAAAGTTAAGCCACAAAATAAATTACCTAATTACAGAAGCTAAATACTATATCATTTTATAAGTAGTGTGTTTTCAATAGAGGCAAAGGTCTGTGATTTTATGAAAAATGCATCCATTATACTATGGATGTACATAAATTATTATAGAAGGTTTAGTGAGAAACTAGCTGTGTACCCGTCCTTCGTACGGGTTGTGTGTATAAATTTAATACATTAATTT
>NW_013706482.1:0-480 GCF_000517525.1 Limulus polyphemus | reverse complement strand
ATATTATAACAATAAACTTTCCTGTATAGTTTAAAGTAACAACCAGATTAAATATATATATATATATAACAATAAACTTTCCAGTATAGTTTAAAGTAACAACAGAGTAAAAAGATATTTATAACAATATAAATTATGATTTGTCTTACCTATTTTTTAAAACATTTTATAGCAGAAACAACGGTGTTTAAAGAATTGTAACGCTGTAGGCCTAAAACTCCACCACCACCAAAAAACACATAGCGCCACCAAACGGATTTTTATTGACTAAATAATAATAAATTGAGCTTTCAGTCACTAAAAAAGTCTAGAACACTTTTTGTAAGCGAGCTTTTATTTCCTCAGTCATGGGTACTACTTTACTAAAAACAACTTAGGATTATCAATAACCGAGAAACATGACTGGACACTACTTTACTAAAAACAACTTAGGATTATCAATAACTGAGAAACATAACTGGACACTACTTTACTAAAAAC
>NW_013706481.1:0-480 GCF_000517525.1 Limulus polyphemus | reverse complement strand
TATATATATATATCGTTGAGAATGTTTCATCTGAAGTTTTTATTTAATATATATATATATCGTTGTGAATGTTTAATCAGAGGTTTTATCTACCATTTACACATCGTTGTGAATTTTTAATCAGAAGTTTTTATTTACCATATATTTATATCGTTAAAAATTTTTAATAAATATATATATATGGTTAATAAAAACTTCTGCTTCCGATTAATTATTCACATCGATTTAAATATTCATAACAATGTATATATATTTGATAAATAAAACTTCCGATTAATTATTCACATCGATAAATATATTTATATGGTTAATAAAAACTTCTGACTAAAAATTTACAACTATATATAATATATCGATGTGAATATATAATCAGAAGTCCTTGTTTACCATATATATATCGTTGTGAATAATTAACCAGAAGATTTATTTATCATATATATATATATAGATGTGAATGTTTAATCAGAAGTTTTTATTTTC
>NW_013706480.1:0-480 GCF_000517525.1 Limulus polyphemus | reverse complement strand
GTAATGTGACAATAATGCTGTAAACAACTCACTTGTTGACATATTATCTTACATTGTTGTGTAATGTGGCAATAATGTTGTAAACAACTCACTTGTTGACGTATTATCTTACATTGTTGTGTAATGTGACTTGTCACTTGTTGACGTACTATCTTACATTGTTTTGTAATGTGAAAATAATGTAACAACTCACTTGCTGACGTACTATCTTACATTGTTGTGTAATGTGACAATAATGTTGTAAACAGTTCATTAGAGCTCTGTGATATCTCCATTGTTGTTTAATATACCAATAGATTAAACAGTTCAGTACTGCTGTTCTCAATCTTCCATTGCTGTGTAAACATTTTATGTGCTTTATAGAAGGACCTAAGACATTTATTATTGTTGTTTGCAGTAGATCTGATGTAAACATTTATTAGCTGTATTTACAATAATAAGTGCTGCAAACATTTCATCTGTTACATTATAATCTCTTGT
>NW_013706479.1:0-480 GCF_000517525.1 Limulus polyphemus | reverse complement strand
AATTGTAGCAGTTTGTTAGCGTAACATAGATGATTCTTATGATACATTGTAGCAGTTTGTTAGTGTAACATAGATGATTCTCATGATAAATTGTAGCAGTTTGTTAGTGTAACATGGATGATTCTTATGATGAACTGTAGAAATTTGTTAGATGCTGCTTGGGATAATTTAAAACTTTTATTGGTATCTCCCATCAGACACCAGTCAGTTGAAGTTTCAACCACTAACTTTCTATGAGTATTAAATATATAAAAATTTGAATTGTAATGAAAAGCTAATATTAATGTCTAATATGGCAGTTTTATAGACATTTCCCCTATTATTTCAATGACACATAATTCTTTCAGACAATCCATGTTTAACTGTTTTAACTGAATTCAGCCCCCACCCCACGATTTTCTTGCTGGAAATTGCTCTTGTTATAGATTTTCCTAGCTACAGTGTTTTCCATAGTATAATGGTTTGACCAATTTTTCCAGA
>NW_013706478.1:0-480 GCF_000517525.1 Limulus polyphemus | reverse complement strand
GTAGGTTAAAGGAATACGTTAATAAAACTGTACTGTAATAAGAAGTGTAGGTTAAAGGAACCGTTAATAAAACTGTACTGTAATAAGAAGTGTAGGTTAAAGGAATCGTTAATAAAACTGTACTGTAATAAGAAATGTAGGTTAATGGAACCGTTAATAAAACTGTACTGTAATATGAAGAGAAGTGAAAGCAGAACTGTTACCAAGTTTGTTTGTTTCTTTGCCAAATGTGACTCTTACAGAGAAGTTGGTTTTGTCAGACCCCTAACTGCAAGCACTTTGAATTACAGGGTGGTTATATATCACAGATTATAACAAGCGATATACTGATCAATAAACTGATTCCTTCATTCATTCGAGACCCGGCGTGACCTAATACTTAGAGTGCCTAGTTATGGACTAGGAGTTCCAAGATTTAAGTAGCGACATGCGCTGAACTTGATGCACACTTTCAGCTGGTCAAGCTTTATAATTGTGAAA
>NW_013706477.1:0-480 GCF_000517525.1 Limulus polyphemus | reverse complement strand
ATGCGTACAGTAGACAAAATGCGTACAGTAGAGAACAATGATGCGTACAGTAGACAAACTAGTGGTGAGTACAGTAGAGAACAATGACGCGTACAGTAGACAAACTAATGGTGAGTACAGTAGAGAACAATGATGCGTACAGTAGACAAACTAGTGGTGAGTACAGTAGAGAACAATGACGCATACAGTAGAGAACAATGACGCGTACAGTAGACAAACTAGTGGTGAGTACAGTAGAGAACAATGATGCATGCGTACAGTAGAGAACAATGATGCGTACAGTAGACAAACTAGTGGTGAGTACAGTAGAGAACAATGACGCGTACAGTAGACAAACTAATGGTGAGTACAGTAGAGAACAATGATGCGTACAGTAGACAAACTAGTGGTGAGTACAGTAGAGAACAATGACGCATACAGTAGAGAACAATGACGCGTACATGAGTACAGTAGAGAACAATGATGCGTACAGTAGACAAA
>NW_013706476.1:0-480 GCF_000517525.1 Limulus polyphemus | reverse complement strand
TGTGGTTTTATGTAAATATGATCCATATAGCTCATCATTCAACCACTATCTGGTTTTATGCAAATATGATCCGTATAGTTCAACATTCAACCACTATCTGGTTTTATGTAAATATGATCCGTATAGTTCAACATTCAACCACTATGTGGTTTTATGTAAATATAATCCGTATAGTTCATTATTTAACCACTATCTGGTTTTATGTAAATATAATTCGTATAATTCAACATTCAACCACTATCTGGTTTTATGTAAATATGATCCGTATAGTTCAACATTTAACCACTATCTGGTTTTATGTAAATATGATACATATAGTTCAACATTCAACCACTATCTGGTTTTATGTAAATATGATCCGTATAGTTCAACATTCAACCACTATCTGGTTTTATGTAAATATAATTCGCATAATTCAACATTCAACCACTATCTGGTTTTATGTAAATATGATCCGTATAGTTCAACATTCAACCACTA
>NW_013706475.1:0-480 GCF_000517525.1 Limulus polyphemus | reverse complement strand
AATGTCCACAACACCAATTGAGAATGCCCAACACTGGTACTCAGTTGACCCTATCCCAAAAAGACCAGTTGATTGACCATGGGGGGGGGGGTCGACCCCAAGGCCACCCTTCTACAGGAATTCAAGGCTAAAGTGGTATGTTGCAGTGCTCCAGACACCACTCAACCTCCAGGATCCTCTCTCCTCCCCCTTTACATTCAGCCACACACAGCAAACACATAGGTGAATGTTCAGATCCGAGAGTATGTAACCTTTTCTGGGAGGTCCCCTCACAACGTACAGGAATCCACCTTGAAGGATAGTAAGGAACTATGGAACAAACATAGTGAACCCCAATCACAAACACTTCAAAAAGATGGTGACCACATTATGTGGAACAGATATGACAAAGAAAATTAATATAATGAACCTTACAACAAAAGTTTCAAATCAAGGAGAAGTAGGAGCATGAGGGACTACACTGAGGTTCCAATCCTGGAG
>NW_013706474.1:0-480 GCF_000517525.1 Limulus polyphemus | reverse complement strand
CCCGGCGCTTTACACAACGACGAGATGTCGTTAAAACGTATTCTCATAAGTTATATATATCCATACACATTCTGAACAATGTAAATATCCTTAAATACTTTATCGTGAGTATTGAACAGTTATTAACACACCAAATGTTAAGTTTCTTGTCAGGCCTAGGTTACCAAGCGTCATAGAGACGTTACGAAAACTAATAGTGTATTTCTTTTATTTGGACATTATAGTATTATTTTTTTTTTATTATTATTTTCTGAACCACGTAGTCCAGTTTATTTATTTGTTCCTATACCGTCTGGCGCTCCGATCAAACGAAGCCGACGCTTCCTTTGGCTCAACAGTGTCACGGTTTTTCCCAACAGAACCCGCGCTAACTCTTAACGTCGCGACGTGATAACAGACATAACTTCAGTCGAAAGTACCGACCCAACCTGGACGACTAACTTGTTTATAAGAAAGAAAAAATTTTGTTCTGAAGGTTTT
>NW_013706473.1:0-480 GCF_000517525.1 Limulus polyphemus | reverse complement strand
AGTTAGAAATATGTGAAACATTTCTTTATGATATTGGTTGTAATATTATACTCATTTTTCACTATAATTTTGTTGGTCTTCATTCAGAATTTGGTTAAAACGATTCGTGGCCAAATATTCAAACATTATGATTAGTAATTATTTAGTAGAGGTAGTACAGTAATGTCACAGTTTATCCTGTCCTGTGGTAGGGATGTTCCAGTCCAGGTAGTACAGTAATGTCACAGTTTATCCTGTCCTGTGGTAGGGATGTTCCAGTCGAGGTAGTACAGTAATATCACAGTTTATCCTGTCCTGTGGTAGGGATGTTCCAGTCGAGGTAGTACAGTAATGTCACAGTTTATCCTGTCCTGTGGTAGGGATGTTCCAGTCGAGGTAGTACAGTAATGTCACAGTTTATCCTGTCCTGTGGTAGGGATGTTCCATTAGAGGTAGTACAGTAATGTCACAGTTTATCCTGTCCTGTGGTAGGGATGTTCC
>NW_013706472.1:0-480 GCF_000517525.1 Limulus polyphemus | reverse complement strand
TCTTCATTACCCATTCAAGCCGTCTCCAGCCATTATAACAGTTTGTTTCGGCAACTTGCATCAAAGGATTATAATTCAACAAAACAATAACCACTTCTAGATGACACACCTCTTTTTCTTTACCTTTACAAACTGCTAATTAATGCTTGGGTTTTTTTAGTTGTCAAGCATGTTTTTGTTTTCTGAAAATCATCAATACACTAAGAGAGTGGTTGGGTTTTGCATAAGTTGGATGCTTCATTCAAACATTTTAATACATGCAGAGTTTTCAAGATATTTTTTACAAAACATAAATAATTCTAAGCTTTCCAACCAACACGGTATCAAAGTTTAGACTTAAGGTCTGTATTCAAGTGTAGCAAATGGTTATCAGTGTGTCATCCTATCAGCTATAAAATTTATCATACTGCTTAAATTGTATTATGAATTTTATATATGTATGTATGTCTTAGGCCTCAACAAATATTTTCAGATCTAGGA
>NW_013706471.1:0-480 GCF_000517525.1 Limulus polyphemus | reverse complement strand
TATAGATGCTATGCACATTAATGTAGTGACTCTGTGTGTACTTATAGATGCTGTGCACATTAATGTAGTGATGATTTGTATAAGAGAATAGAATTTATGACACATTTTCTTTATATTTTTATTTCTTGATAAAATTAATTTCTCCTGGCTATGCTTGTATTTATTTTTATTATATTTCGGAAAAGACCATTTTAGGATTGTGATCCCGTTCAGAAATTTTAAATCAAATTGACATTAATCTATGAAGTATAAAAAAGTAGTCCTTGTTTTTAACAAATGTAATAATTGTTCACACGAAGAAAAGGAATTTTTTTTCAACTGTAATGTCATTTTATATGCATAGGTATGAATGGCTAAGTAAAACAATGAAGTTGCCAAATAAAATTGGAGTTAATATCTCAACGTTAAACTTGAAGAGTTACCCTTTTGTAACGTGTGTGATAAATAAACAAGAGTAGAAAGTATTTAATATAATTATAT
>NW_013706470.1:0-480 GCF_000517525.1 Limulus polyphemus | reverse complement strand
AGCCTACCAGTTAGAGAGAGTAATGTACCATACTACCCGAGGAAAAAAAATCGCATGACAAATTGTAAACTTATTGTTGTTTTTTAGCTTTAACTTTATGTTATTTGACCTTTGACCCCGACAACCTCTATTTTTCACAGTGAAAAGGAAGTACCTTGTTAACCGAGTCGAGCTACCTACAACAACACGGTGTTTCGACCGTCTTACTGCCGCCTTCATCCGGCGCGATGACGGCAACAGTGTAATAGTCGAATCGACATCCTAATCAAGTTTTCAAAGGCTTTTTTTTATTATTATTATTCAAAATAGAATTACTCAACTCATAACAAGTCTGAAGATCTTAGATCGGATGATACAGAACACAGGTATCTATCAAAATCAGTGTTCTCCTGAAGAAGAATAGTCAACTATTCGAAAGCGTTCGAGTTTTTGGGTCTTATTTTAAGTCAATGTTTCACTAAGATACTGTTCGAAGTATTC
>NW_013706469.1:0-480 GCF_000517525.1 Limulus polyphemus | reverse complement strand
CAAATATTCAAATGATTTGTTGAACTTTGTGGTAAAAGATCGATACAAAGAAAATAGTAAAGTTTGGGTAACGAACGTTAAAATATTTAAGTTTTGTGTCGACCTTTCTGGTAAGAGTTGGTTAGAAAGAAAATATTAAAGTTTGGGTAACGAATGTTAAAATATTTAAGTGATGTTTTGAACTTTCTGGTAAGAGATCGATACAAAGAAAATGATAAAGTTTGGATAACGTACGTTAAAATATTTAAGTGATTTGTTGAGCTTTGTGGTAAAAGATCGATACAAAGAAAATAGTAAAGTTTGGGTAACGAACGTTAAAATATTTAAGTGATTTGTCGATCTTTGTGGTAAGAGATCGGTAGAAAGAAAATAATAAAGTTTGGGTAACAAACGTTAAAATATTTAAGTTATGTGTCGACCTTTCTGGTAAGAGTTGGTTAGAAAGAAAATATTAAAGTTTGAGTAACGAATGTTAAAATA
>NW_013706468.1:0-480 GCF_000517525.1 Limulus polyphemus | reverse complement strand
AACACTGCTTGCAATAACTAAATAGGGTATAACACTGCTTGCAATAACTAATTAGGGTATAACACTGCTTACAATAACTAACTAGGGTATATCACTGCTTGCAATAACTAACTAAGGTATAACACTGCTTGCAATAACTAACTAGGGTATATCACTGCTTACAATAACTAACTAGGATATATCACTGCTTGCAATAACTAACTAGGGTATAACATTGCCTGCAATAACTAACTAGGGTATATCACTGCTTGCAATAACTAACTAGGGTATAACATTGCCTGCAATAACTAACTAGGGTATATCACTGCTTGCAATAACTAACTAGGGTATATCATTGCTTACAATAACTAACTAGGGTATAACACTGCCTGCAATAACTAACTAGGGTATAACACTGCCTACAATAACTAACTAGGGTATAACACTGCTTGCAATAACTAACTAGGGTATAACACTGCTTGTAATAACTAACTGTTGTAT
>NW_013706467.1:0-480 GCF_000517525.1 Limulus polyphemus | reverse complement strand
ACTACAACATTTTGTCAAACACCCAATATCGATAAACTCAAGAACCATATGATAACTTTGACAATATTTATTTAATGAAACAAACTTTGAACGACATACTTTTGAGTTTATTAATCGTAAGTAAGTTACTAATATTTGATGTAAATATCTATTGTTTCCAATTTATAATCCTTCTTGAGTAAACAGACTGTTCCGCTGTTTATAGCTTCTAATACTACTTGGGTACAGAGACTGTTCTTCTGTTTATAGCTTCTAATACTACTTGGGTACAGAGACTGTTCTTCTGTTTATAGCTTCTAATACTACTTGGGTACAGAGACTGTTCCGCTGTTTATAGCTTCTAATCCTTCTTGAGTAAACAGACTGTTCTTCTGTTTATAGCTTCTAATATTACTTGGGTACAGAGACTGTTCCTCTGTTTATAGCTTCTAATCCTTCTTGAGTAAACAGACTGTTCTTCTGTTTAAAGCTTCTAATATT
>NW_013706466.1:0-480 GCF_000517525.1 Limulus polyphemus | reverse complement strand
ATTGAAGTTACTGTTTGAGAGTTGTTGGTTATGTATTGAAGTTATTGTGTGAGAGTTGCTGGTAATGGATTGAAGTTATTGTGTGAGAGGTGATGGTTATGTATTGAAGTTATTGTGTGAGAGTTGCTGGCTATGTATTGAAGTTATTGTGTGAGAGTTGCTGGCTATGTATTGAAGTTACTGTGTGAGAGTTGCTGGTTATGTATTGAAGTTACTGTTTGAGAGTTGTTGGTTATGTATTGAAGTTATTGTGTGAGAGTTGTTGGTTATGTATTGAAGTTATTGTGTGAGAGTTGTTGGTTATGTATTGAAGTTATTGTGTGAGAGTTGCTTGTTATGTATTGAAGTTATTCTGTGAGAGGTGCTGGTTATGTATTGAAGTTATTGTGTGAGAGGTGATGGTTATGTATTGAAGTTATTGTGTGAGAGGTGATGGTTATGTATTGAAGTTACTGTGTGTGTGTGTGTGTGTGTGTGTGA
>NW_013706465.1:0-480 GCF_000517525.1 Limulus polyphemus | reverse complement strand
TGTGTGTGTGTGTGTATACATACACGCCAATGAAACTCATGAACAGTCAACAATAAATCTATTTGTTTACCCGCGTAGTATCACATTCTTTAATAACCAGAAAATCTCCGTGCACACGAGTATGTAGACCATTGTGTAAGCCTAACTGTATGATTAAATAGCCTCATTAGCATCTATATGATTATCGCCCCTACGCCCACGCTTTGCGTCAAATAGGAAAACACTAGAGAACCGCAAACAACGTAAAATGAGTTGCCACAATATTGAGAAGGCAATGATTACATTTTCTCACACGGGAGTTCCCAATTCACATTGTCAGCAAAACGTGCCTGAAAGTTCGAAAACCATCATTGGATGATCCAAGACAGATACTGTTCACTAGAGGGCGTACAGCTTGTCCCTGCTAGAAAAATATTAATTTATTACTAATTATTGGAAAAACAATATATCACATGAGAAAACTTCGAATTAAAATGTATA
>NW_013706464.1:0-480 GCF_000517525.1 Limulus polyphemus | reverse complement strand
AAAACTACTCTCCAGTTGATATTATATATGTACATAAATGACAAAACTACTCTTCAGTTGATATTATATATGTACATAAATAACAACAAACTACTCTCCAGTTCATATTATACATGTACATAAATGACAACAAACTATTCTCCAGTTGATATTATATATGTACATAAATAACAACAAACTACTCTCCAGTTGATATTATATATGTACATAAATAACAACAAACTACTCTCCAGTTGATATTATATATGTACATAAATGACAAAAACTACTCTCCAGTTGATATTATATATGTACATAAATGACAACAAACTATTCTCCAGTTGATATTATATATGTACATAAATGACAAAACTACTCTCCAGTTGATATTATATATGTACATAAATAACAACAAACTACTCTCCAGTTGATGTTATATATGTACATAAATAAGAACAAACTACTCTCCAGTTGATATTATATATGTACATAAATAACAAT
>NW_013706463.1:0-480 GCF_000517525.1 Limulus polyphemus | reverse complement strand
CAAACACTTTATCTTTCAGACACATGAACCGAGTACAAAATATCGCTTTGAACATTTCCGGGGTCGTGGCCTTCTTTACTTTTAATTTTAAGTTAACATTAAGTTAAGGGTAGAGGCTGGCTCATTTGCTTAACTTAACTGTATAGGCAACCCCAAACTAGGATTAGACAGTGGAACGAGACAGAATAATGAACGAAAATAAGATGTAGATGAGGTACAAATATAGTTTTAAAGGTAGGCTAGACTGCTCTCAGTTAATGCTAGGAGTATAAGAAGTAAATATGGATGACTGTAAAGCACTGGTTGGAAGAGATGATTTTTACATAATGGAAATAACTGAAATCTTGTTAAATGGAAACAGTTTTGATGACAGGAATTTCTTTGAAATACAGGGTTATAGATTGTTTAATAGAGATAGAGTAGTAAAAATAGGGAGAGAGAGTTATGTACAATGGAATACATGTACTTCCTACTAAATAG
>NW_013706462.1:0-480 GCF_000517525.1 Limulus polyphemus | reverse complement strand
AAAATCCTTTTTATTTACTCGAAAATAAAGAATATAAGCTATAATCTTGTTTCTTCTTTATATGTTTAACACAAACATTTTCATTTACACAAAGATAATATTTGTGTATTTAAAATGACTTGTAAATACGTGTACATACTCTTTGTTTACTCTAAAATAAAAAACATTATCTGTAATTTTGCTACTTCTTCATATGTTTAACACCTTCATGTTAATGTACACTAAGATAATATTTTGTTATTGAAAATGACTCCTAATTACGTGTAAATACTCTATGTTTACTCTAAAATAAATAATATTATCTGTAATTTTGATTCTTCTTCATATGTTTAACACCTTCATGTTCACGAACACTAAGATAATATTTTGTTATTTAAAATGACTCTTAATTACGTGTAAATACTCTTTGATTACCCTGAAATAAAGAATATAAGATGTAATTTTGCTCCTTCATATGTTTAAAACCACCATGTTCATGAA
>NW_013706461.1:0-480 GCF_000517525.1 Limulus polyphemus | reverse complement strand
TCACAAATGAAAAATACCATTATTATAACAAACAATTCAAACATACCTTTATTATAGCAAACAGTTCAAACACGTCATCATCATGACGAACAACTGAACATACCATTATTATAACTCTCAATTAAAAAATACCATTAAAAACATACTATTAGTATAATTAATAAATGAAAAATGCCATTATTATAACAAACAGCTGACACATACTATTAATATAATTAATAAATGAAAAATACCATTATTATAACTCTCAATTAAAAATACCATTAAAAACATACTATTAATATAATTAATAAATTAAAAATACCATTAAAACATACTATTAGTATAATTAATAAATGAAAAATACCATTATTGTAACAAGCAGCTAAAACATACTATTAATATAATTAATAAATGAAAAATACCATTATTATAACAAACAAGTGAAACATGCCATTATTATAACTCAAAATGAAAATACCATTATTATAACAAACAGCT
>NW_013706460.1:0-480 GCF_000517525.1 Limulus polyphemus | reverse complement strand
GTTTCTCTTGAAGGCGCCGGGCGTTGCTAAGTGGTCAACGTGTCTACAACTGACTCAGAAATATATATATCAGTCGTTTCTCTTGAAGGCGCCGGGCGTTGCTAAGTGGTCAACGTGTCTACAACTGACTCAGAAATATATATATCAGTCGTTTCTCTTGAAGGCGCCGGCGTTGCTAAGTGGTCAACGTGTTCGGACTGCGAATACAAATATTCATAATTCGCTTTACGTTTCTGTAAGAACGCGCTCCGCACTTTGGGACGTGAGTAACAAAAACACGATCCTCATTAAACATCTTTATTTAAAAATACTTACATGACCCTAGTTACGTTTCCAAAAAAATAGAGCAATATTCCAAACTGTTAGGCCCGGCATGGCCAGGTGGTTAGAGGGCTCGACTCGCAATCTGGGGGTCGCGGGTTCGAATCCCCGTCCCAGGGCACTGGACTCGCAATCTGAGGGTCACGGGTTCGAATCCCC
>NW_013706459.1:0-480 GCF_000517525.1 Limulus polyphemus | reverse complement strand
CTCTCAGGGTAATCTATGTAAGTAGAGCAAAACAGAAATCAACTTGGGACTCAGCATAGTTAATTATGTATATTTGTATATTACGTGTCTACTTATAAAGATTAGAATTCATTGTTTCTTCAGTTGAGTACTCTGCCTTTTAAAGACATTTTCGGCCATAATCCCAATAATATCTCACGAGGTGGGCCAGGTTAGGGGATTTGGATTAATTCTAATTACATATATTAAGTTAATAATGAAAAATAATCTTTATAATAAACATAAAAGACATAAAAAAGGACAATGTATCTTTATATACTAAAGAGTATAACAAATAATGTTAATGAAAATATCATAATTGTTTTAAAACATTTTGGTTATTCCATCAACTCTCTATCAGTCTTATAATCTTAGATCACAGCATTTATACACTGTGTATAATTTCACTCGAGCAACATTTTCAATTTGGTTTACAACGGGCAAAACAATATTATAACTGTT
>NW_013706458.1:0-480 GCF_000517525.1 Limulus polyphemus | reverse complement strand
TCCACCTGGCCATGCCGGGCCTCCAGTTAATGAAAACCGTTTCCAAATTTATCAGTTTCATGTGTATAACTATATGTTGATGGTGATGAAGATAGCTTAATAATCTAGACTGTAATTTATAAAGAAATAATTAATTAGTGACATTTTTTATTCAACGATAAAACTATACGAACTTGGGGTTTGTTTGTTTGTTTTAGAGCAAAAAACTACACAATGACTGTGCTTTGCCCCCCACGGGTATAGAACCCCCGATTTTTAGCGTTATAAGTCCTTACTTCTTCAGACTTACCGCTGAGCCACGAGAGGGCGATAGATTTTTTGGTTTGAATTTCGCTGAAAGCTACTCGTGGGTTTATCTGCGCTAGCTGTCCAAGATTTAGCAGTGATAGGCTACAGTGAAGGCAGTTAGTCAACATTACCCACCACCAACTCTTGGGCTATTCTTTTACCAAAGATAGTGGGATTGGCTGTCATATTATA
>NW_013706457.1:0-480 GCF_000517525.1 Limulus polyphemus | reverse complement strand
ATATATGTTGTTCGGGTTTTTTCATTTAAAAACAGGGACATTAATTTCTTGACGACTTAATATAAATATAACAGACTCGTAACGATCGCGATTCTTTCAAAATTTCGGTCTGTAGGTTTTAAAACAGTTAAGTACAAAGTTGAGTACGTTATATTAAACTATTTGGAATATGCTAATTAGCACATGACATAATAATCACAGTTGATATAGAGTCGCGGTGGAATGACGTGTATCAGAAATACATTATTGACATTGCTTGGAGTTTTGTGGTTAGTGTGATGACATCGAAAATTCATCACTTTTGGGAAGGGTACGTAACAGCTCTTTCCAAGAGAAAAATATCCATACACGCAAATGATAAAAATGTTATCAGATCGGGGATTACTGATTTCTAAGTCGAGGATATCTCTTTTACCTAATAATGTTCGAAAACAAAGAAATATGGATCGACTTGAGGCACCAGTATTATCCAGAAAGAGA
>NW_013706456.1:0-480 GCF_000517525.1 Limulus polyphemus | reverse complement strand
CAAACCTGATGATCAGTGGTTAGAAGAACTGTTGTATCTATCTCAAACCTGATGATCAGTGGTTAGAAGAACTGTTGTGTCTACCTAAAAGCCATACATACTGCTCTGGGGAGCTCATTTGACTAAACTGACTCAACATTATTTCATCTAGCCAATTTTCTATTCAATGAGCCAACCTGTCCCACACTCCTACAGAGATAACTTTATATCAAGCCTTTAATCTGACACCTTGTCAAATGCTTTTTGAAAATCCAGATACAACAAATCCACACCTGTACCCTCATCTTCATAAGCAGTAACTTTTTCAAAGAATGTCAAAAGACTAATAAGGCAAAATCTTCCCCTAGTGAAATTATGCTGACTATCCAACAAAATTTTAAACTTTGCCAAGCTTCTTTTATTAGATTTTCAGTAATTTTTCCCACAATTGATGTAAGACTGATATATCTATAATTACTGGGACAATTTTTATCACCTTTT
>NW_013706455.1:0-480 GCF_000517525.1 Limulus polyphemus | reverse complement strand
CTGAAATAAGTAAATCAAACTTAATCTCTTGTTATGCGGTTAATTTTTGTTGATTTTTTTTTAATTTCACGCAAAGCTACTCGAAGGCTATCTGCGCTAGAGGGAAGGCAACTAGTTAACCTCACACACCGCCACTCTTGGGCTACTCTTTACCAACCTTCAGAGGGATTGGCCGTCACATAATAACGTCCCCACGGCTGAAAGGGGGAGCGTGTTCAGTGAAGGGATTAGAACCCGCAACCAACAGATTGTAAGTTGAGGGTCCTTACCACTAGACGATGCCATGCCTGTGTAATTAGTTACTTTAAATATAAACTTTTTAAATATATACTAATGAGTTTAAATACGAATTTTTTGTAAGTTTGAAGAATTATATATGGTTGTAAGTATGAACTTTTTAATCTTAAAGAAATATATGTGGTTCTAAGTACGAACTTTTTAAGCTTAACGAATTGTGTATGGTTCTAAATACGAATTATA
>NW_013706454.1:0-480 GCF_000517525.1 Limulus polyphemus | reverse complement strand
ATTGTTATAGTAGCATGCGTAACAGAGTAATTAGATTATGGGTAATTGTTACCATGCTACCGTAACAGAGTAATTAGATTATGGGTATGGAAGACAAACGTTCCCCTTTTTTGTACATCCATAACAGCAGCAACGTGACCTCACTTTGAGATCCGTGTAGAAGCTTTTTTTTTATTATTATTAACAGATGTTTCCTGATCCAATACATCATAATCCGTTTCTTTTTTCTTTTTTTTCAGTGCTGGGTGCTGCGGTTCTTTTGGCGTGTTTGGAGGGAACGAAAGGTACGTCTTGTTTTTTTTTACTTTGTTTAATGAGTACATTTGTGAAAAATAACTTGAAAATATTCTCGTTGTTACCTATTCACTTTTTTGGCTCTAGTAACGAGTTTTTCACCATCCTGAGTTTGAGTATGTTACTTCTAAATTTAATAATAACAATAAAAAAAAAGGTTAGGATAACTATTGGTTAGTAAGTGCC
>NW_013706453.1:0-480 GCF_000517525.1 Limulus polyphemus | reverse complement strand
TGTCTTATAGAATTATTTTATTTTAGTTTGGATATGTAAATCTGTCTTATTAAAGTATTTATTCGGTTTAGTTATGGAGAAATCTGTCTTATGGAAGTCTTTTTCTTATTTCGATTTGTTTACGTTGCAATATTTAACTTACTGACTCTTCTGTCACCTGCACGGAATGTAGCTTACTATGTCGTAAGTTAAAACAGAACATTATAAACATATCGTGTGTTTTTTTGTTTGTTTTTTTCAGTTTGTTTAGTGAACACCAAATTATACAAACCATGATTTCGTGATGAATATCACTTGATTTTCACGCTCTATAAACTATAATTGTGTGATGAATATCACATGATTTTCACACTCTATAAACCATGATGTTGTTGATTTTCACGTCTAATATAAATCTTGTTATGATCGTCTGTAGATCCTTGTGCTCAGCACTACTGTGAGATTGGCCGTACTTGCGCCATAGATGATAAACGGAAGACC
>NW_013706452.1:0-480 GCF_000517525.1 Limulus polyphemus | reverse complement strand
AATAAATGTTTTAAATTGTGTATCGGTTTAATTTAGTTATCTTTAATTTTCGTCTTTAATTTTCGTCAAGTGTAAGACCGTCTTAACAGTAATTACATCCAAAACACTTACTTTTACAAATAACGCTTTTAGTAATGTTCCATTTCGAGTATCTGCAGATTATTACAGCATTCTTGGAAAGTTCTGGTGGAATTTCATACCCAATATCACAGAAATATCGACAAATGGTTCCGACAGGGTACGTCCCTGCTGTCGTATGCTGATCACAATACGCTAGGCCGTGGTCGGGACTTACAGGTCGTTGACACTGATGCTGAACCCTAAACGCCCTCTTTATTTCTGGTCAGTAAAAGTAAAGTTCAAGACGTTGTTTCAGGTTTTGAAGTGACATTCAAAAAAGCTGTAATTTTAGCGTGATTGATAAAGAACTGTAAGTTTTATTAGCTGATAAAGAAGTATTAGTTTTATTAGGTGATAAAG
>NW_013706451.1:0-480 GCF_000517525.1 Limulus polyphemus | reverse complement strand
GCTACTAAATAAACAAACTCTCAAAATGTAAGTTTTTTTTAGGTCGACACTGTCGCGTAGTAACAAACGTATGGTAGCTACCTGTTGTACTAGAATGAAACCGCACTGTATTAAAGACTTTAATACCCCTCGCCACTTAGCGTACGAAATATTAAACTGTGAGCCTTTTAGTTTATGTGGTGGTACTGAATTTATTGAAACTCTTTATTCACACCTACACATACATAGATGGATATTAACATGATTGCTCAGAATAAATAATATTAAAACATTAGGGTCAGATGTCTTTGTGAGAGCCTTATGAACAAAACTTTTTCTTGTCGTTAAAAGTGCTTACGTGTTATATCTAAATAAACACCTGGGTAAAAAAACGACGCCCAGAAATTAATTTTTCATTATCTTAAGTTGAATAAATATCTAGAAAACTTCAAAGAATGCTGTATCTATTATGTCACGAACGAAACTTTCCACGGTTTAGAA
>NW_013706450.1:0-480 GCF_000517525.1 Limulus polyphemus | reverse complement strand
CTTCTCTATATTATATATATATATGTAGGAAAGCGTTGACGTTTTAGCTTTTCTAACCCTAATCTAATCTTCTTCAATGTACACAGGATTTGTCTAATTAATTTGTTGACATTCAGTTACAATAAAAACTGTACAGCTGAATAGATTGTCTGCAAGTAATAGAAACATGAGAAATGGAAGAGCATACAATTATATAATGAATAACAGTGATGCTTCTGAAATTTGATAACTCTGTGAAATTGATAGGAGTCGCTTTAGTATTGTTTTAATGCCAGTCTCTTATCTATTTTATACAAATAAAACCATTTCTTTAAACTTCGTGTGACGACTAATGTTATATAGAGATTATTGTTAAGTTTTGGTTGGTTATAATAATATTTTAAACTTTCGACGGACATATTAATTGCAAATTACATTAGATATAAAGCAGTTTGAAATAGCACATTTTAAAAGATTTGTAAGTTTTTCATTTACTAAACG
>NW_013706449.1:0-480 GCF_000517525.1 Limulus polyphemus | reverse complement strand
GCCAAGTAGTACAATCATCTACTCTAAGTTTCTTCGCCTAATCGTCAACTGGGGTCGGCCTTTTCTGACATGTATGGTTCAATTATCATCATCATCATCAGAACATTTTCTGAGGTATATTTTATAAAGTACAGTATATGAAGATATTTCATGATGATGTTTAATTTTGGTTTTATAACTTATCACCATTTTGATATTTCTAAAGAATCAATTTATTGCTAGCATATTATAGCCTATAAAACGTTACTGTAAGTCAGCGAGTAGTATATGACTCATATGAATAAGGTGCAACCAGGAATGTATTAGATCCACCACTAGAAGTCTCTCCAGTCGAATATAAGAACAATATCGCTAAAATATTACCAACCACTGTCTATACGAATGTGGTGTTGTTCCTACCTCCAATTTCTTCCTCATCATTCTCCATTCAAGGGAAGAATTCCAGCTTAGAATGCAAGAATCTCTTGCCATTAAGCCGAA
>NW_013706448.1:0-480 GCF_000517525.1 Limulus polyphemus | reverse complement strand
CACACAGTTACTTGTGGTCATGATATCCAGAAAACTGACTTGGTATCAAGTTATTACACAGTTAGTTGTGGTCATGATATCCAGAAAACTGACTTGATATCAGGTTATCACACAGTTAGTTGTGGTCATGATATCCAGAAAACTGACTTGATATCAGGTTATCACACAGTTAGTTGTGGTCATGATATCCAGAAAACTGACTTGGTATCAGGTTACCACACAGTTACTTGTGGTCATGATATCCAGAAAACTGACTTGGTATCAGGTTAATAACCTGATACCAAGTCAGTTTTCTGGATATCATGACCATAACTAACTGTGTGAATAACTAACTGTGTGTGATACCAAGTCAGTTTTCTGGATATCATGACCGGTTATCACACAGTTAGTTGTGGTCATGATATCCAGAAAACTGACTTGGTATCAGGTTATCACACAGTTAGTTATGGTCAGTGATATCCGAGAAAAACTGACTTGGTA
>NW_013706447.1:0-480 GCF_000517525.1 Limulus polyphemus | reverse complement strand
ATGCTTGTTTACCTGTGTTAGACTATTGTTCTGGATATATTGTAAAATCTAGCTTGTTTACCTGTGTTAGACTATTGTTCTGGATATATTGTAAAATCTTGCTTGTTTACCTGTGTTAGACTATTGTTCTGAATATGTTGTAAAATCATGCTTGTTTACCTGTGTTAGACTACTGTTCTGGATATATTGTAAAATCATGCTTGTTTACCTGTGTTAGACTATTGTTCTGAATATGTTGTAAAATCATGCTTGTTTACCTGTGTTAGACTACTGTTCTGGATATATTGTAAAATCTTGCTTGTCTACCTGTGTTAGACTATTGTTCTGGATATATTGTAAAATCATGCTTGTTTACCTGTGTTAGACTATTGTTCTGGATATATTGTAAAATCATGCTTGTTTACCTGTGTTAGACTATTGTTCTGGATATATTGTAAAAATCTTGCTTGTCTACCTGTGTTAGACTATTGTTCTGGGTAT
>NW_013706446.1:0-480 GCF_000517525.1 Limulus polyphemus | reverse complement strand
CAAAATTTTATCTTCTAATCATAAGTTCATAATGAAACATGACTCTACTCTTAGATCTAGTATTTACTAGGTATATTTTCATCAAGTTTGATGAAGTGTTGTCAACCAAAGACATGAAACTACGCATTTCTAGATATTTTAAGAATCACTAGCACTTGTCTTCAGATGCTTATTGAAGTGTTGTCAACCAAAGACATGAAACTACGCATTTCTAGATACTTTAAGAATCACTAGCACTTGTCTTCAGATGCTTATTAAAGTGTTGTCAACCAAAGACATGAAACTACGTATTTCTAGATATTTTAAGAATCACTAGCACTTGTCTTCAGATGCTTATTGAAGTGTTGTCAACCAAAGACATGAAACTACGCATTTCTAGATACTTTAAGAATCACTAGCACTTGTTTTCAGATGCTTATTGAAGTGTTGTCAACCAAAGACATGAAACTACACATTTCTAGATATTTTAAGAATCATTAG
>NW_013706445.1:0-480 GCF_000517525.1 Limulus polyphemus | reverse complement strand
TTATCAAAACGTTGTTCAAGTTATCATAAATCCAGTTTACTTACATGTTATTAAAACGTTGTTCAAGTTACCATAAATCCAGTTTACTTACTTGTTATTAAAACGATGTTCAAGATATCATAAAGCCAGTTTACTTACATGTTATT
Source organism: Limulus polyphemus (assembly GCF_000517525.1). Lineage (NCBI taxonomy): Eukaryota > Metazoa > Arthropoda > Merostomata > Xiphosura > Limulidae > Limulus > Limulus polyphemus. The sequence continues at coordinate 334 of NW_013706445.1, read as the reverse complement.
AAAACGTTGTTCAAGTTATCATAAATCCAGTTTATTTACATGTTATTAAAACGTTGTTCAAGTTATCATAAATCCAGTTTACTTACATGTTATTAAAACGTTGTTCAAGTTATCATAAATCCAGTTTACTTACATGTTATTAAAACGTTGTTCAAGATATCATAAATCCAGTTTACTTACTTGTTATTAAAACGTTGTTCAAGTTATCAGAAATTTAGTTTACTTGCATGTTATTGAAACGTTGTTCAAGTTATCATAAATCCAGTTTACTTACATGTTATTAAAACGTTGTTCAAGATATCATAAATCCAGTTTACTTACATGTTATTAAAAC
>NW_013706444.1:0-480 GCF_000517525.1 Limulus polyphemus | reverse complement strand
AATATAATACAACAGTCTTTTTACAACTTACATCAATAATTAAATTATTTCATCACAAAATACAACAGCCATTCTACCATTTACATCAATAATTGAATTATTTCATAATAGAACTTATAAATAATTAAATAATTTCATAATAAAATATAAAAGTCATTCTACAACTTACATCAATAATTAAATTAGTTCATAATAAAATACAACAGCCATTCAACAACTTACATCAATATTTAAATTATTTCATAATAAAATACAACAGCAATTCTACCATTTTCATCAATAATTAAATTATTTCATAATAAAATACAACAGTCATTCTTACACTTACATCAATAATTAAATTACTTCCTAATAAACTACAACAGTCATTCTACCACTTACATCAATAATTGAATTACTTCATAATAAAATACAACAGTCATTCTACAACTTACATCAATAATTAAGTTATTTCATAATAAAATACAACAGCCATTCTAC
>NW_013706443.1:0-480 GCF_000517525.1 Limulus polyphemus | reverse complement strand
CTTGTACTCTGAAACCATGATTCATGTGTACAGCTTGTACTCTGAAACCATGATTCATGTTTACAGCTTCTACTCTGAAACCACGATTCATGTGTACAGCGTGTACTCTGAAACCATGATTCATGTGTACAGCTTGTACTCTGAAACCACGATTCATGTGTACAGCTTGTACTCTGAAACCACGATTCATGTGTACAGCTTCTACTCTGAAACCACGATTCATGTGTACAGCTTCTACTCTGAAACCACGATTCATGTGTACAGCTTCTACTCTGGAACCACGATTCATGTGTACAGCTTGTACTCTGAAACCATGATTCATGTGTACAGCTTGTACTCTGAAACCACGATTTGTCTGTATAGCTTGTACTCTGAAACCACGATTCATGTGTACAGTTTCGCCCATTTGGTTTCTATACTTCAGGTTCGTCTACTCGTTTCCAATAATTTATATTTATTTTTCCCGCCTGACTGCCAGGA
>NW_013706442.1:0-480 GCF_000517525.1 Limulus polyphemus | reverse complement strand
CGGGCACGACTGTTAGGTATAATGTTTAAGTATGTATAGCTGTTTATGAACATTTACTGGCTTCCGAAGCTCGACTTTCTTACATAGTTCGAATGCTCTATGAGCCTATCTCCAAATCACGAATAGATAATGATTTCTGTGAAAAACAAAACAGAAACTATTATATACGTGATCTTGCAACGTACGTCTAATTAGTAGTTTAAGTCTGGATCAGTTATTTTCTCTGGTACGCGACGGAATCATTTTTGATTAGTTTGTAGTATTTCTTATAGTTATCACCACAAGTATTACTCAATTTTTGTTTTAAATTTCCCAGTTTATAAGATGAATTAAAGAAAAACAACTTTTACTCGATTGTCTTGATTTGCCAGAGTTCCATGTGGAGACAATCCTTTCAAGACGTTATTATTATCTGTGGTAAATCCTGTAAAGCTAAAACGATACAATACGCAATATTCAATAGTTTTATTTAAATTTTTA
>NW_013706441.1:0-480 GCF_000517525.1 Limulus polyphemus | reverse complement strand
GTACATCCAGAGTCTCTTGAAAGCAGCTGAAAGAAGAAAAAAAGAACAGAAAGAAGAACAGAAAAAAAGATTACAGAAAGAAAGAGAAGCTGAAGGAGAGACTTTCAAAGATAAGGAGGCATTTGTGACATCTGCATATAAAAAGAAGATGCAAGAACTTCAAGAGGAAGAAGAAAGAGAGCAAAGAGAAAAACAGTTAGAAGGTGAGTAAGTGTTTGAAGAACATGTATGCAAAGTTTTTGTAGTTGTTTTTTTGCATCTGTTTAGGCACACTTGCTGAAGCTTTAAAATTTGGGGTAATTTTTTTTTATTGTTTAAAATTGGATGTATTAGGAAAGCCAAGGAGAAAGTCACTTAAAGTTAGGATAGGTAATTATATGAAAATTTATCTGTGTGAATTAACTAAGATATCAAAAAAGGTGGCATATATTTTAATTTCTTTTTTAAATCAGCTAGACTTACCTCTGAAATACTAAAAGC
>NW_013706440.1:0-480 GCF_000517525.1 Limulus polyphemus | reverse complement strand
TTTAATTGTTGTACTGAGCCTTTGTAATATTGTTGACTCTAAGGTTCTAATTCTTTCTTGTTATGTTTAATGCTGCTACTAGAGGGCTAGATTTTTCTGTCGTGTGATATAAGTACGTGTAGATACAGAGAGTAATTTACTGAAAGTAAAAATTAAGTTAGATGATGTGACTGTCAGTATAGCCATAACAAGCGACTCCTGAAGTGAAAGTTTCACAGTTTGTATTGTAAAAACAGATATAGAGAAGAATAATTCGTCTTATCAATTGGTTTATAAAGTAACTGAACCAGCCTGTGTGGACTTTTGACTGTGAATTACTTAAAGCTCTAGATTCTACTGGGATAATCTATAGTATAGAGAATTTTTTGACATATGTTTGACTTTTGAATATATTATTTTAAACCAAATGGAGTGTGGGCTGTCTGTTTATTGTTGAAATTTATCGTTAACAAATTTCGAACACCTACTGTAAAGAATCGC
>NW_013706439.1:0-480 GCF_000517525.1 Limulus polyphemus | reverse complement strand
TTCATAAGCAACTAGTTTAAGTGCCTTCTCAATTGGCAAAAACGTGATATTTTACTATATTCGAAATTGGTCTGTGTTTACCTTACAGTTACCTTTGGATTAAAAAAATACATCTGGCTCATAGTAGGCACAAAGACCTTAATTTGAAGGAAAATGTCATGGCTTGTAAGTTGAGATTTTACCATGTTTTCTATCATCACGTCCCTTGCTCATGGTTCGTAAATTGAGATCTTACCATGTTTTCTACTATCACGTCCCTTGTTCATGGTTCGTAAATTAAGATCTTACCACCTTTTCTACCATCACGTCCTTTGCTCATGGTTCGTAAGTGAAGATCTTATCATGTTTTCTACCATCACGTCTCTTGGTCATCGTCATAAATTAAGATCTTACCATGTTTTCTACCATCACATCCCTTAATAATGGCTATTAAGTGGAGATCTCACCATGTTTTCTACCATCACGTCTGTTGGTCATCGT
>NW_013706438.1:0-480 GCF_000517525.1 Limulus polyphemus | reverse complement strand
CTTTACCGCTTTAAAACACTTCACCGCTTTAAAACATACATGATGTTTGACAATATGGGCTAACATCTTTACCGCTTTAAAACATACACGATGTTTGACAATATGGTCTAACATGATGTTTGACAATATGGTCTAATATCTTTACTGCTTTAAAACATACATGATGTTTGACAATATGGTCTAATATCTTTACCGCTTTAAAACATACATGATGTTTGACAATATGGTCTAACATATTTTTAAAGCGGTAAAGATATTAGACCATATTGTCAAACATCATGTATGTTTTAAAGCAGTAAATATGTTAGCCCATATTGTCAAACATCATGTATGTTTTAAAGCGGTAAAGATATTAGCATGATGTTTGACAATATGGTCTAATATCTTTACTGCTTTAAAACATACATGATGTTTGACAATATGGTCTAATATCTTTACCGCTTTAAAACATACATGATGTTTGACAATATGGTCTAACAT
>NW_013706437.1:0-481 GCF_000517525.1 Limulus polyphemus | reverse complement strand
GTAATACACTTACTGTTCACACATGTTTGAAATCGTCAATGAAAGGACGTAATTCCCCGATAGTTGTTTTGGTAGTAATACACTTACTGTTCACACATGTTTGAAATTCCTTTCATTGACTATTTCAAACATGTGTGAACAGTAAGTGTATTACTACCAAAACAACTGTTGGGGAATTACGTCCTTTCATTGACTATTTCAAACATGTGTGAACAGTAAGTGTATTACTACCAAAACAACTATCGGGGAATTACGTTCTTTCATTGACTATTTCAAACAAGTATGAACAGTAAGTGTATTACTACCAAAACAACTATCGGGGAATTACGTCCTTTTATTGACGAACTATCGGGGAATTACGGTTTTGGTAGTAATACACTTACTGTTCACACATGTTTGAAATAGTCAATGAAAGGACGTAATTCCCCGATAGTTGTTTTGATTGTAAAACACTTACTGTTCACACATGTTTGAAATAGTC
>NW_013706436.1:0-481 GCF_000517525.1 Limulus polyphemus | reverse complement strand
GTAGCTTTGCGCGAAATTCAAAAAACAAACAAAAACTTCACTTGTCATCAAAACTTTCTCACCCAACAAGAAATTATTTAGTACTCAGGTTTAGAAGAATATATTTAGGTTCAGTACATATTATATATATATATATATATGAAAGCCAAGAGAACGTTCAAATCAAACACAATAATTCCGTTATTAAACTTCTGTATGTTCTATTGCTAACAGTGTTTGTATTAAAACGTAAAACTACACAAGGGAGTATCTGCGCTGTACCTACCGTGAGTATGTAACCCAGAGTTTTAGTGTAAAAAGGCTCCAAACTTAACACTGAACCACCTTGGGTCTGATGACAACATACAACTAAAACAATTAAAATCCTATCATTTTAGCGATGCCTTGAAAGTTAATGCAGTCATTAAGTGCTAAAATAGTTTCATATCGTACAGCAAATAAATCTTATTTCAACTACGTGATATATTTAGTTATGCTAAAA
>NW_013706435.1:0-481 GCF_000517525.1 Limulus polyphemus | reverse complement strand
AAAGTGATCTTTTATATCATATTTGTTGTCACTAAACAATATGGCATGTTGGATAAATACATTACTACGTCACGGTCACTAATAGAGTGACCTTTTATATCAGATTTGTTGTCAGTTAACAATATGGCATGTTCTTCAACGTGGATAAATACATTACTACGTCACGGTCACTAATAGAGTGACCTTTTATACCAAATCTGTTGTCACTAAACAATATGGCATGTTCTTTAACGTGGATAAATACATTACTACGTCACGGTCACTAATAAAGTGATCTTTTATATCAGATTTGTTGTCACTTAACAATATGGCATGTTCTTTAACATGGATAAATACATTACTACGTCACGGTCACTAATAGAGTGATCTTTTATATCAGATTTGTTGTCACTAAACAATATGGCATGTTCTTTAACATGGATAAATACATTACTACGTCACGGTCACTAATAAAGTGATCTTTTATACCAAATCTGTTGTC
>NW_013706434.1:0-481 GCF_000517525.1 Limulus polyphemus | reverse complement strand
AGGCTAAGTTCAGTCCACGTAACGATAACAAATTGGTTCATTTCTTCCTGAACGTTTTTACGAGCTGGCTTTATTTGTACACAGCTGTAATTTGTTGGCCTAAATTTACAAAAGGCATTCAAAGGGGAATACTTCGTTAATGGTTTTAGGACTAACGTAAAAATAAACTTACTTGTACACGATAATTGACTTAAGTAATTGAATATACGTGAAAACTAACACCGTTTAAAATACTTCACAGAGACTAAATCTTCACTTAATTACAGGCACTATACCAGAAACCTGCCCATTATGTTAGACTAGTTCTGCTGCCACGATTACTAAGTAAAGCTCAAGAAAACATAATCTACTTCATTAAAATGAAAACAAAAAACAAGCTATGACGATTAGTCTCAAGCTTGAAAAGAACGACTTGCGGTGATGAGTCATTATAAAAACTGTTACGAAAAAACACTTTTGTTTAAAGAAAACAACATGTTTT
>NW_013706433.1:0-481 GCF_000517525.1 Limulus polyphemus | reverse complement strand
TAAATATAACCAAACTATCAACTATAAGTCCAGCTGTAAATAAAACTAAACTAACAACTATAACACGGTCCAGCTGTAAATATAACCAAACCGTCAACTATAACACGGTCCAGCTGTAAGTAAAACAAAATTATCAACTATAACACAGTCCAGCTGTAAATTAAACCAAACTGTCAACTATAACACGGTACAACTGCAAATGAAAACAAACTATCAACTATAACACGGTCCAGCTGTAAGTAAAACACAATTATCAACTATAACACAGTCCAACTGTAAATATAACCGAACTATCAACTATAACACGGTCTAACTGTAAATATAACCAAACTATCAACTATAACACGGTACAACTGTAAATATAACCAAACTATCATCAAACAATCCAATATTAATACATCAAATAATCCTATATTAATACATAAAAACCAATATTAATTCAGCAGATAATCCTATATTAATACATCAAATAATCCTATAT
>NW_013706432.1:0-481 GCF_000517525.1 Limulus polyphemus | reverse complement strand
TCAGTAGGTACTATTGACTATATATCAGTAGGTACTATTGACTAGCTAACAGTAGGTATTATTGACTAGCTAACAGTAGGTACTATTGACTATCTATCAGTAGGTACTATTGACTATATATCAGTAGGTACTATTGACTATATATCAGTAGGTATTATTGACTAGCTTTCAGTAGGTATTATTGGCTAGCTATCAGTAGGTACTATTGACTATCTATTAGTAGGTACTATTGACTATCTATCAGTAGGTACTACTGACTATCTATCAGTAGGTACTATTGACTATCTATCAGTAGGTACTATTGACTATCTATCAGTAGGTACTATTTACTAGCTAACAGTAGGTACTATTGACTATCTATCAGTAGGTACTACTGACTATATATCAGTAGGTACTATTGACTATCTATCAGTAGGTACTATTGACTATCTATCAGTAGGTACTATTGACTATATAACAGTAGGTACTATTTACTATCTAA
>NW_013706431.1:0-481 GCF_000517525.1 Limulus polyphemus | reverse complement strand
AACTCGTCCGTAGTTTGAGAGTTAACTTTAGATAAGCAAATTAAAAGAGTCGGTAGTTTGAGAGTTAAATTGATGTTAATTTAAGAAAAGCAAATTAAAACAGTGTGAGCTGAACTGAAACACTTCACCAAACACATTTTTTCATTCGTCCGTGATGATGAAACGTTTCCGATTTTTAATCATAACCGCGTCCACTACCAAGTGTTTTTACGACCTAGCATGTTGTCCAGTCCTAAGCTTGCCAGCTGCCATGCTCAGAAGACCGGAAGCTTTATTCCACACCTGCCGAAATCTCCGGTTGTCCCTGAATAACATTCAATACAACTGCTTCTAGCGTACCCCCCCCCCCCCCCTAGCAGCTGTTAGATGACTCGCGTTTCGAAAGAGTGGGTTTCAATCTAGGCCTTCTTATCTAAATAATTAGTAGTTCCACGTAAACGTTACATCAGAATTTTAAAAGGTTCAAAAATATCTTCAGAGG
>NW_013706430.1:0-481 GCF_000517525.1 Limulus polyphemus | reverse complement strand
ACAGTAGAGATAAGGTGTTCTAATAATACGATACAACGGTGACACAACAGTAGAGATAAGGTGTTCTAATAATATGACACAACAGTGAAGATAAGGTGTTCTAATAATACGATACAACGGTGACACAACAGTAGAGATAAGGTGTTCTAATAATATGACACAACAGTAGAGATAAGGTGTTCTAATAATATGACACAACGGTGACACAACAGTAGAGATAAGGTGTTCAACATAATATGACACAACAGTAGAGATAAGGTGTTCTAATAATACGACACAACGGTGACACAACAGTAGAGATAAGGTGTTCAACATAATGCACCAGTTTTAGTTCTTACACAGATTCTTGGTGCAGTATCCAATGATTAACACAACCAAAATCAAAACCTATACTGACCAAGACATTTCTTTTCGTTCCACATCTTATATTTTGTTTTATTTATTGAGATACATTTCAAATTTATGTAAAATGAAACCAACG
>NW_013706429.1:0-481 GCF_000517525.1 Limulus polyphemus | reverse complement strand
CTGTTGAATATTAACACTTAGCCACCTTGTACGAAACAGCTGTTGAATATGAACACAACTTAGCCATTTTGTACGAAACAGCAGTTGAATATTAACACAACTTAGCCACTTTATACAAAATAGTTGTTGAATATTAACACAACTTAGTTACTTTGTACGAAACAGCTGTTGAATATTAACACAACTTAGTCACTTTATACGAAACAGCTGTTGAATATTAACACAACTTAGCCACCTTGTACGAAACAGCTGTTGAATATTAACACAATTTAGCAACTTTGTACGAAACAGCTGTTGAATATTAACACTTAGCCACCTTGTACGAAACAGCTGTTGAATATGAACACAACTTAGCCACTTTGTACGAAACAGCTGTTGAATATTAACACAGCTTAGCCACTTTATACAAATAGTTGTTGAATATTAACACAACTTAGTTACTTTGTACGAAACAGCTGTTGAATATTAACACAACTTAGTC
>NW_013706428.1:0-481 GCF_000517525.1 Limulus polyphemus | reverse complement strand
AAGAAGAGGATCAGAAGTGAGGAACACATGCCAGTACATGTTACACCTCAGAAACTGACAGGAGTAAGCCTGTCAACTCGTTCAAAAAGTTTATGTGCAGCTCAACGCAGTCAGAAGCATTTCTATGACACAAAGACCAAGGATCAATATTTGAAGGTCTGATAAAAGATCTCAGTTCTACTGCCCACAGACTCACCCTGCATTGAAAATGACCTTTTCAATGCAGGAGATGGTCTACAGAGTGGACTATAAAGTGAAAGTGGACAAGAAGACCAATATCTACCACGCCAATCTGTTGAAGAGGTACTTTGAGAGAGAAGAAGACCTAACAAGCATAGCTATTGAGCCACAGATGGACGTTGCAGGTGTGACTGTCATAGATGCAGAACCAGGAAATGGTATCTTTGTCATAGAAGATAGAAAAACTCTAGACTAAGACCACTGACTGGCAAGCAGAAGAAAGAGCTATAAGATCTACTGT
>NW_013706427.1:0-481 GCF_000517525.1 Limulus polyphemus | reverse complement strand
TTCTAGTAAACAAGTCATTCAAACCGCAGATAGGAAGCTCCGTAGATAGGAACTTCTGGTAAACAAGTCATTCAAACCGTAGATAGGAAGCTCCGTAGATGTGAACTTCTGGTAAACAAGTCATTCAAACCATATATAGGAAGCTTTTGATAAACAAATCACTCAAACCGTAGATAGGAACTTCTGGTAAACAAGTCATTCAAACCGTAGATAGGAAGCTTCTGGTAAACAAGTCATTCAAACCGTAGATAGGAAGCTTCTGGTAAACAAATCACTCAAACCGTATATAGGAACTTCTGGTAAACTAGTCATTCAAACCGTAGATAGGAAGCTTCTGGTAAACAAATCACTCAAACCGTAGATAGGAAGCTTCTGGTAAACAAGTCATTCAAACCGTAGATAGGAACTTTTGGTAAACAAGTAATTCAAACCGTAGATAGGAAGGTTCTGGTAAACAAGTCATTCAAACCGTAGATAGGAA
>NW_013706426.1:0-481 GCF_000517525.1 Limulus polyphemus | reverse complement strand
ATGGTGGTGTTGCATCATCTCGATATGATGGAGTTACATCGTCCAGAAATGGTGGTGCTACTTCATCTCTATATGTTTTCGAGAACCACTGATGCTAATTTCAAATTGTGACTAAGATCAGCTGTTGAACACGAAGCTCTAAAACCGTCATTATTCTAAATCAACTGATAATTTATATTTTTACATAATTATCAATAGTACATGCAAGTCATGTATGAAAATATGTCATTCTGTTTTAGCTTATATATATACTAATAAGTTTCATTAACAGACTGTTCCAGTTTTGCTGACTTGTACTGAATGGTAAAATAAATTTTTAACCTTGTCGACTATTTTTCGTGGATTACAATTCCTCTGATTTTAATTAGTGTTAAAAAGGAACTGGTAGAATAACTCAGATTCAGTGTAACCGAAAATTTCGTAACCTGATTCAGTTATTGATGAATCGCCATAAAAAATGTTGGTGTTTCTAGAGTATATT
>NW_013706425.1:0-481 GCF_000517525.1 Limulus polyphemus | reverse complement strand
ACCGTGTGTTGTTGTTTTATTTTTTATAACATCCACGAAACATCTTGTATAAATAAATACCGTGTGTTGTTGTTTTATTTTTTATAACATCACGAAACATCCTGTATAAATAAATACCGGGTGTTGTTGTTTTATTTTTTATAACATCACGAAACATCCTGTGTAAATAAATACCGTGTGTTGTTGTTTTACTTTTTATAACATCACGAAACATCCTGTGTAAATAAATACCACAAGTTTATAAGCTGCTTCTCGTGACGAGTGGTGCTTGAAGCGTGACGAGTGGTGTAACCTGAGCGAGCTTGGTTTGTAGTCTACAGCTGATGTGATCTGCTCGTACAATAAAACATTCATGACAACTTAGTGGAAATAACTGTACGGTACAGAAGCTGATGTGATCCAGTCGTACAACAAAACATTCATAGTGACTTATAGTACAGTAGAAATAACTGTACGGTACAGTAGATGATGTGATCCAGTC
>NW_013706424.1:0-481 GCF_000517525.1 Limulus polyphemus | reverse complement strand
GTCTGGGGGTACTGGTGAATAGTGCCAAATGTCTGGGGATGCTGGTGAATATTGACTAATGTCTGGGGGTACTGGTGAACAGTGATTGGATTTCCTAACTGTAGAGTCTATCTTTTATTTTGATATGTAATTTTTTTAGTTCCTTCAATAGTTCAGTGGAATTTCCCAGAGAAAAATTCCTTTCTTTAATTGTTTCTATAGTTTTTTTTTTTGCTAGAAATCTTGCTAGGTTCTGTTTTCCCGCTATTATTGGGCGGAGAAGAATGAAATCTTTTGCAGAGTTTTGGGACACCACAGATGTAAGTTGTTCTTGGGTCGTGCAGGATACATTTTTTGGTCCAATAGCCATCATAGTTTAACGTAACGTTTCACATTACTGCGTATGTTCAAGTTGTCGTCTATATTGATTTTCTCATAGGTATTTTCTTGTAAAAGTTTTGAATTTCTCGATGGTCTCTTCTTTGTTCATTATCACGACTTT
>NW_013706423.1:0-481 GCF_000517525.1 Limulus polyphemus | reverse complement strand
AGAACTATAGTCCAGTGTAGTGGTAATTCACGAACGTAGAACTATAGTCCAATGTAGTGGTAATTCACGAACGGAGAACTATAGTCCAATGTAGTGGTAATTCACGAACGGAGAACTATAGTCCAATCTAGTGGTAATTCACGAACGTAGAACTATAGTCCAATGTAGTGGTAATTCACGAACGTAGAACTATAGTCCAGTGTAGTGGTAATTCACGAACGGAGAACTATAGTCCAATGTAGTGGTAATTCACGAACGGAGAACTATAGTCCAATGTAGTGGTAATTCACGAACGTAGAACTATAGCCCAGTGTAGTGGTAATTCACGAACGGAGAACTATAGTCCAATGTAGTGGTAATTCACGAACGGAGAACTATAGTCCAATCTAGTGGTAATTCACGAACGTAGAACTATAGTCCAATCTAGTGGTAATTCACGAACGTAGAACTATAGTCCAATGTAGTGGTAATTCACGAACGG
>NW_013706422.1:0-481 GCF_000517525.1 Limulus polyphemus | reverse complement strand
AAAAATTTTTATTCGCAAAAAAAAACAACTTCTTTTACTTAATAAACTTCAAATCTAAAGTATTTAACCAATATGTGAAAGAACGACTACAAGTTTATTTTATAGAATTTTTTTAATTCAACGGTGCAATATTTCTGGTGCAATATTTCTATCGGAACAGAGTGGGTCCGGCTGGGCGACTAAGAGAAAGCTTCACAGACTAGCATTTCTGCACACGCTTTACAAGTTATTATCTTTACATATATAAGTTACACAAGGACGTCCAATTAAACGCACACACACGGGGGGCTGGAAAATACAAAAACTTATCGTGCAAAGTGTGATCTTGAAGGATCATTTCATGGTTTCTAGCTAATCGTCGAGCGCAATAAAATACGGGAACTTCGTGCTATATCAATATATATACACTGACTGGTCACAAGTAAAGAGACACCTAATTTTTCGTCATTCAACTGATTTATGCTAACAAATTTGTGTTCAC
>NW_013706421.1:0-481 GCF_000517525.1 Limulus polyphemus | reverse complement strand
GTGATACAACAGCTCGGTACATACTGACCTTAGTGATACAACATCTTGCTACATACTGACCCTAACGATACAACATCTTGCTACATACTGACCTTAACGATACAACATCTTGCTACATACTGACCTTAATGATACAACATCTTGGTACATACTGACCTTAGTGATACAACATCCTGGTACATACTGACCTTAGTGATACAACAGTTTGGTACATATTGACCTTAACGATACAACAGCTTGGTAAAGGCTGACCTTAGTGATACACCATCTTGGTAAAGGCTGACCTTAGTGATACAAATCTTGGTAAAGGTTGACCTTAGTGATACAACAGCTTGGTACATACCGACCTTAATGATACAACATCTTGGTACATACTGACCTTAGTGATACAACAGCTCGGTACATACTGACCTTAGTGATACAACATCTTGCTACATACTGACCCTAACGATACAACATCTTGCTACATACTGACCTTAAC
>NW_013706420.1:0-481 GCF_000517525.1 Limulus polyphemus | reverse complement strand
CCTGACTCAAGTTACAGAACTTGTTGTACACAATCATAGGTTCATGACTTGACTCAAGTTAAGGAACTTGTTGTACACAAACATAGGTTCATGACCTGACTCAAGTTAAGGAACTTGTTGTACACAAACATAGGTTCATGACCTGACTCAAGTTAAGGAACTTGTTGTACACAATCATAGGTTCATGACCTGACTCAAGTTAAGGAACTTGTTGTACACAATCATAGGTTCATGACTTGACTCAAGTTAAAGAACTTGTTGTACACAATCATAGGTTCATGACTTGACTCAAGTTAAAGAACTTGTACACAAACATAGGTTCATGACTTGACTCAAGTTAAAGAACTTGTACACAAACATAGGTTCATGACTTGACTCAAGTTAAGGAACTTGTTGTACACAATTATAGGTTCATGACTTGACTCAAGTTACGGAACTTGTACACAAACATATGTTCATGACCTGACTCAAGTTAAAGAAC
>NW_013706419.1:0-481 GCF_000517525.1 Limulus polyphemus | reverse complement strand
ATTTACCATATATATATATATACCGATGTGGATGTTTAAATAGAAGTTTTATTTACCATATATATATACATATATATATGTATGTATCGTTGTAAATGTTTAATCAGAAGTTTTTATTTACCATATTTTTTTATATATAGCGATGTGAATTTTTAACAGAAGTATTTTTTTACCATATATATATCAATGAGAATGTTTAATCAGAAGTTTTATTTGCCATGTATATGTATATCGTTGAGAATATTTATTAAGAAGTTTTATTTATCATTTATATGTATATCGTAGAGAATGTTTAATCAGAAGTTTTTATTTACCATATATATATATAAATCGATGTGAATTTTTAAAGAGAAGTTTTTATTTATCCTATATATATATCGATGTGAATGTTTAATTAGATGTTTCATTTACCATATATATATATATATCGTTGAGAATGTTTAATCACTTGTTTTATTTACCATATATACGTCGTTGTGAA
>NW_013706418.1:0-481 GCF_000517525.1 Limulus polyphemus | reverse complement strand
TAATAAATACTGTGGCCCTGTTGTATATTAAATACTGTGGCCCTGTTGTATAATAAATATTGTAGCTCTGTTGTATAATAAATATTGTGGCTCTGTTGTATAATACATACTGTAGCTCTGTTGTATAATAAATACTGTGGCTCTGTTGTATAATACATACTGTAGCTCTGTTGTGTAATAAATACTGTGGCTCTGTTGTATAATACATACTGTAGCTCTGTTGTGTAATAAATACTGTGGCTCTGTTGTATAATAAATACTGTGGGTCTGTTGTATAATAAATACTGTGGCCCTGTTGTATAATAAATACTGTGGCTCTGTTGTATAATACATACTGTAGCTCTGTTGTATAATAAATACTGTGGCTCTGTTGTATAATACATACTGTAGCTCTGTTGTATATAAATACTGTGGCTCTGTTGTATAAATACATAACTGTAGCTCTGTTGTGTAATAAGTACTGTGGCTCTGTTGTATAATA
>NW_013706417.1:0-481 GCF_000517525.1 Limulus polyphemus | reverse complement strand
TTTTTTGGGGGGGGTGGTTAATGAAAGTGTTCCAAAACGTGACATTGATTTCTTGACGACCTAATACATAGCGCTGTAACAAGAATGAAAGAATATATGTTTTGTTTTAGAAATGTCAGTTTCACAGTGTCACAGATCACAAAAAAAAACTATAGAAGAAAGAGTATTTTCTTACAGAAAGAATCGTTTAGCAGTGTACATACGTTCATAATACAGACGAAAGAACAGAGGCTTGTTACAGAAATGTCAGTTTTAGAGTGTTTATAACTCCATAACAAAGGTAGAAAAATTGTTTGTTACAAACATATCAATTTAACAATGTACATAACTCTACAACAAAGATGGAAAAATTGTGATAAAACCGAAAGTTTTGTTACAGAGAAACAGAAGAACTAGAACTGTTTGTTACTGGAATGTTAGTTTCACAGTGTACATAAATCCACAACAGAGACAGAAGAACTAGAACTGTTTGTCACTGGAA
>NW_013706416.1:0-481 GCF_000517525.1 Limulus polyphemus | reverse complement strand
AGTAGAACCACAAAAACCAAAATATCACAGAACTAAACATGTCATTGTAACAAGACATTCAGTCTTTCCAGTAGAACCACTAAAACCAAAATATCACAGAACTAAACATGTCATTGTAAAAAGACATTCAGTCTTTCCAGAAGAACCACAAACACCAAAATATCACAGAATTAAACATGTCATTGTAACAAGACATTCAGTCTTTCCAGTAGAACCACTAAAACCAAAATATCACAGAACTAAACATGTCATTGTAACAAGACATTCAGTCTTTCCAGTAGAACCACTAAAACCAAAATATCACTAAATGAGAAATACTGAACTCTAATTACATCTTTAGGTTTTGCTGTTAACCTAGTAGCATCAAAGTGTCACCAAGATAAACACTGTACTACAATTATATCTTTAGTTGTTGTTTTAAACCTAGTGGCACCCAGCACTACAAACTTAAGATGTACTATAATTATAGCTTTAGTTGTTG
>NW_013706415.1:0-481 GCF_000517525.1 Limulus polyphemus | reverse complement strand
GTATGGAACCACCATTCCTCTTAGAGTTATTATTATTAAGCACAAAGTAACACAAAGCTCTGCCCACCACGGGTATCGAAACGCGGTTTCTCGCAGTATAAGTCCGCAAATATACCACTGTGCCACTGGGGGGCTCCTGTTAGAGCAAGGTCACTCGGCCTTTTAGCGGCCAAGAAACTTGTACTGGGTGGTGGCTTCACAAATAGAACACATGATATGATTATTCCAATCCAAGTTAAGCAGTTAGCACACATGATCACCTATAAAAGTTGTAATATTTTCAACACGAGACCCAAAACTCGAGTGCTATTGAATAGTTGAAGAATAGTCAACTATTCGAAAGCCATCGATTTTGGGTCTCGTTTTGTAAAATATAATTATTCAAAGTTGTTTCTCAGAGGGTGTGTAAGATCGAGAATTTGATCACGTAAAAGCGGTTACTAGAATTGTTGCATGGATACCTAAAGATCTTGAACGTACT
>NW_013706414.1:0-481 GCF_000517525.1 Limulus polyphemus | reverse complement strand
TCAACGTCTTGATTGTTTAATGTTAACATATTATGAACTGTGAAATACTCAGTTGATGTATTAAATAGAAGTAAATACAACCTTGTACTGTGAAGTACACAGGTGATGTATTAAATAGAAGTAAATACAACCTTGTACTGTGAAGTACACAGGTGATGTATTAAATAGAAGTAAATTCCACCTTGTACTGTGAAGTACACAAGTGATGTATTAAATAAAAGTAAATACAACCTTATACTGTAAGTACAAAGGTGATGCATTAAATAGAGGTAAATACAACCTTATACTGTAAGTACAAAGGTGATGCATTAAATAGAGGTAAATACAACCTTGTACTGTACTTTCATACTTACAAAGTGTTAAACATTTCATAGTTAAACGGTGTTAAACATTTCATATTTACACGGTGTTAAACAGTTCATAGTTAAACGGTGTTAAACATTTCATATTTACAAGGTGTTAAACATTTCATACTTACAAG
>NW_013706413.1:0-481 GCF_000517525.1 Limulus polyphemus | reverse complement strand
GTGTGGTATGTCACAATGTGAATTATGAACACAGATTATGTAGACATAATAATAAGGTGTGGTATGTCACAATGTGAATTATGAACACAGAATAATAAGGTGTGGTATGTCACAATGTAGAAAGTGTAATTTATGTAAAATGTACTAGTTTAAAGATTCAGTAACTTCCAACATTAAATCATGCTAACCTAAATAGAACATGAGTAATCTCTACCTTTAAAGCACGCTAACCTAAAGAGAACATGAGTAATCACTACCTTTAAAGCACGCTAACCTAAATAGAACATCAGTAATCACCACCTTTAAAGCACGATAACTTAAAGAGTATCAGTTATCACTACCTTTAAAGCATGCTAATTTTAAAGAGAACATCAGTAATCGCTACCTTTAAAGCATGCTAACTTAAAGAGAACATCAATAATCACCACCTTTAAAGCATGCTAACTTAAAGAGAACATCAGTAATCACTACCTTTAAAGCA
>NW_013706412.1:0-481 GCF_000517525.1 Limulus polyphemus | reverse complement strand
TATGTTGTTATCTGTACGTATTCTAATATTAATGTTTATATTGATGGTTACTTTCATAATACTGTATGTTGTTACCTATATGTATTCTAATATTAATGTTTTAATTGATGGTTACTTTCATAATACTGTATGTTGTTACCAACATGTATTCTAATATTAATGTTTTTATTGATGGTTACTTTCATAAAACTGTATGTTGTTACCTATGTGTATTCTAATATTAATGTTTTAATTGATGGTTACTTTCATAATACTGTATGTTGTTACCTATATGTATTCTAATATTAATGTTTTAATTGATGGTTACTTTCATAATACTGTATGTTGTTACCTATATGTATTCTAATATTAATGTTTTAATTGATGGTTACTTTCATAATACTGTATGTTGTTACCTATACATATTCTAATATTAATGTTTTTATTGATGGTTACTTTCATAATACTGTATGTTGTTACCTATATGTATTCTAATACTAAT
>NW_013706411.1:0-481 GCF_000517525.1 Limulus polyphemus | reverse complement strand
TGAGGGTAATTAAACGTACAAACAAACGTCTCTTCCAATAAACAGTTAGGTTTGCTGCCATTTCGTTCATATTCGGTATGAAGCCTATTGCGCCCAGTTGCTTCCAGAACATAACTTACACGACGACTAGTATAGCACCTGTATTATGAGATTGCAGGATAAAATCTTATAGCAGTGCACCGATAGTGACCTATGAACACGATAATTTATAGACCGAAATTTAATAATATTCCGGAGCATGGAAAATAAAACTCGAGTTTCTTTGTGAAAACCCTCCCATAGATAGTATGCACGTGTAGATTGTTCGAAAGCTTTAGTTATTATGTGTTATTTTTATTTCATTGCTTCACGTTTGGTGTGCATTAAATCTACGGTGGTTTTCTAATCAAGATAATACTGTCACGGCCAGGACTACTGAATAGAGACTGTATCGGAAATTCAACTCATTCTTACTAGACATTTAGTTGTCAGTTTTACAAAT
>NW_013706410.1:0-481 GCF_000517525.1 Limulus polyphemus | reverse complement strand
CTGTATATTGTAACCCAGATGATCTGAAGAGATCTGATATTGAGATGCTTACAGCAAACAAAGTGTGGTTAAATTCCTATTATAGAGGCCCCACCCCCAGTGGCATAGCGGTATGTCTGCGGACTTACACTGTTAGAAACCGGATTTTGATACCCTGATGGGCAGAGCACAAATAACCCATTGTGTAGCTTTACGCTTAACTACAAACAAACATACTTGTCCCCCGCTGGAACAGCGGTAAGTCTACGGATTTACAACGCTAAAATCAAGTGTTCGATTCCCGCTACATCACAGCAGATAGCCCAATATGGCTTTCCTTAAAAACACTCTTCCTACTCAAGCTGAATCAATAAATAATGACGCCAGTTAAACTGGTATTAATCTTATTGTGATGAATTATCATATTACTACTATATATATATGCAATCCATATGTTATATAGATAAATTAGTTTACAATTATAACTGGTTTTCTATATTTG
>NW_013706409.1:0-481 GCF_000517525.1 Limulus polyphemus | reverse complement strand
AAAAAAGTCAAATCAATCCAAGGAGAATAACTTGAACAACTCGGAGAGATTCCCAGTATCTTAGAAAATCTTGAAAAGTCCAGTCTATTTATTGTTATTGTTTTTGATACTTTTACCAAAACCATCCTACTACTTTATATGTTATATTAAGTAGGTGGCTAGTCTTCACTTGTTCGGGCATGAATATTTCTCAGACATTTTGAATCACTCTATTTTCTGATGATCTGCTTATAGAAGTCTAGTTTGTAATACAATGTACAATGATTTACATTCCATTTGGTTTAATATTGGGAAAGAAACTAATAGGAAACTGACTTTTTGAGTGTGAGTTCATAGGATTGTATCATGCATAATAAAATACTCTATTGAATAATGAACTAAAACTTTTTCTACAAAGATCTTGACATTAAATTGGGGTTCAATTAACAGAGACTTTAATTTTGAAAATTGACTGTTTTAAGTTATAATTTCAAAGTACCTT
>NW_013706408.1:0-481 GCF_000517525.1 Limulus polyphemus | reverse complement strand
CTTTTATCCAGAGATTAATCAAGAGAATCCAGAAAAAGTGGATAAGATGAAAGAGTGCGACGGAACCATCTTACGTGCAAAGTCAGAATGGGTAGGTGTTTGCTGTTTTGTGGTTAATTTTTCCCCTTTATTTCATTGTAATTTTGGAAACAATGCTCTCTTACTGTACATATGCTAACTTTAATCGATCTTCTTTTCAGTGAAAAAGCCATCTTGATATACAAATTGTATTTAAAAATTCATTTTAAGAATTTTAACAACTACTCTTTTTCCGTACTTTTACATCGCGAAAATTATTCATTCCAAAGTTAAAACTTGGATTTGTTACTTATAACAAAAAACACTTCCAATTTGTAACCGATATTTAAGAAACTTTAAGGTTGGAGAAGGAAATTCTGTCATAAACAGAAGATATTTTGTTCCGTAAACTGCACCAAAATATCGACAAATATTTCATCATGTTGTTATACTTAGACCTCGA
>NW_013706407.1:0-481 GCF_000517525.1 Limulus polyphemus | reverse complement strand
TATCGTGTAATATATAATACTTATAAGTTACGACCTTTGGTACCGTGTAATATATAATACTTATAAGTTACGACCTTTGGTATCGTGTAATATATAATACCTGAGAAGTAATGTTCTCTGGTACCGTATAATATATAATACTTACAAGTTACGACCTTTGGTACCGTATAATATGTAATACTTATAAGTTACGACCTTTGGTACCGTGTAATATATAATACTTATAAGTTACGACCTTTGGTATCGTGTAATATATAATACTTATAAGTTACGACCTTTGGTATCGTGTAATATATAATACTTATAAGTTACGACCTTTGGTATCGTGTAATATATAATACTTATAAGTTACGACCTGTGGTATCGTGTAATATATAATACTTATAAGTTACGACCTTTGGTACCGTGCAATATATAATACTTATAAGTTACGACCTTTGGTACCGTGCAATATATAATACTTATAAGTTACGACCTGTGG
>NW_013706406.1:0-481 GCF_000517525.1 Limulus polyphemus | reverse complement strand
AACATTAATTGTGTGAATGTAGAGTTACCATACCATCACTTCTTGGTAACATTAATTGTGTGGCTGTATAGTTACCATACCATCACTTCTTGGTAACATTAAACTGTGTGACTGTATAGTTACCATATCATCACTTCTTGGTAACATTAATTGTGTGACTGTATAGTTACCATACCATCACTTCTTGGTAACATTAATTGTGTGACTGTATAGTTACCATACCATCATTTCTTGGTAACATTAATTGTGTGACTGTATAGTTACCATACCATCACTTCTTGGTAACATTAACTGTGTGACTGTATAGTTACCATACCATCACTTCTTGGTAACATTAACTGTGTGACTGTATAGTTACCATATCATCACTTCTTGGTAACATTAATTGTGTGACTGTATAGTTACCATACCATCACTTCTTGGTAACATTAATTGTGTGGCTTTATAGTTACCATACCATCACTTCTTGGTAACATTAATT
>NW_013706405.1:0-481 GCF_000517525.1 Limulus polyphemus | reverse complement strand
AAAACACAGTACAAATTTATCATCCAATGTTAAAAAGGTAAGAATTTATCAATCAATATAAAAAAATACAAATTTATCAATTATTATCAAAAAAGTACAAATTTATGATTTAATACAAAAAACAGTACAAATATATCAATCTATATAAAAAAACAGTACAAATCTATCAATCAATATAAAAAACATTACAAATTTATCAATTATTATAAAAAAGAACAAATTTATGAATTTATATAAAAAACATTACAAATTTATCAGTCAATATAAAAAATATTACAAATTTATCAATCAGTATAAAAAACAGTACATATTTATCAATTAATATAAAAACAGTACAAATTTATGAATCAATATAAAAAACAATACACATTTATCAAATAATATAAAAACAAAACAGATTTATAAATTCATAAAAAATAATATTATTTATCATACAATATAAAAAACAGTACAAATTTATCAACCAATATATAAAAGGTAT
>NW_013706404.1:0-481 GCF_000517525.1 Limulus polyphemus | reverse complement strand
AGAATATATATTACAACAATATATAGTCTAAGCAAACCAAAGATACGCAACAATTAGAATATATATTACAACAATATATAATCTAAACAAACCAAAGATACGCAACAATTAGAATATATATTACAACAATATATAGTCTAAGCAAACCAAAGATACGAAACAATTAGAATATAGCTTACAACAATATATAATCTAAGCAAACCAAAGATACGCAACAATTAGAATATATATTACAACAATATATAATCTAAGCAAACCAAAAATACGCAACAATTAGAATATATATTACAACAATATATAATCTAAGCAAACCAAAGATACGCAACAATTAGAATATATATTACAACAATATATAGTCTAAGCAAACCAAAGATACGCAACAATTAGAATATATATTACAACAATAATAAGTCTAAGCAAACCAAAGTACGCAACAATTAGAATACAGCTTACAACAATATATAATCTAAGCAAACCAAAG
>NW_013706403.1:0-481 GCF_000517525.1 Limulus polyphemus | reverse complement strand
CTTTTGTTTTTTGTCAAAGAAACAAGATGATATTGTTCGGAAATTCTCACAATGCTACACAAGGGCTATCTGTGCTTAGCTTCCACTGATATTGAACCGATAGACTCTTGGGCTACTTTTTTTCATTGTTACTCTTTTAACGCACCCATGGCCCCAAAGTGTTAAGCCCATTTTTTGTAACAATTCTAGTGAACAAGCGCACATTTTCCTTTCATTTGTCCTGAAGATATTATCTCATAAACCGTAACACAAATAAAACAATTTTTTGTGCTAAAGTAAAGTTCTTCAACATAAATGTGTTTTTTACAGATCAAACCCGTTAATAAACCTAAATATTGTTCTTGGTTAACTACATTTACTTACGTTTTTTATGAATAACAAAAAGAGGTATTTTTCTATACGTAAAATTTAGAATGTTGGCTTATTGTTGGGCTTCTTAGTACGGAGCTACACAATATCTATCTGTGCTCTGTTGCGTTAT
>NW_013706402.1:0-481 GCF_000517525.1 Limulus polyphemus | reverse complement strand
CAAAATCATTACACTTGAAGAACCCTTAATGGGCTATTAATCTACCAGTCAAGATTTCCATAGTTTACTCAAAATCATTACACTTGAAGAGCCCTTAATGGGCTATTAATCTACCAGTTAATATTTCCATAGTTTACCCAAAATCATTACACCTTGAAGAACCCTTAATGGGCTATTAATCTACCACCAGTTAAGATTTCCATAGTTTACTCAAAATCAATACACTTGAAAAACCCTTAATGGGCCATTAATCTACCAGTTAAGATTTCCATAGTTTACCCAAAATCAATACAATTGAAGAACCCTTAATGAGCTATTAATCTACCAGTCAAGATTTCCATAGTTTACCCAAAATCAATACAATTGAAGAACCCTTAATGGGCTATTAATCTACCAGTTAAGATTTCCATAGTTTACCCAAAATCAATACACTTGAAGAACCCTTAATGGGCTATTAATCTACCAGTTAAGATTTCCATAG
>NW_013706401.1:0-481 GCF_000517525.1 Limulus polyphemus | reverse complement strand
AATGAATAGGGGTAAAAAACGGTCACAATATAAAGCCCCTACGGCTGAAAGGACGAGCAGGTTTAGTGGGACGGGGATTGGAGTCGAGCGGTCTAACCACCTGGCCATGCCGGGCCGTTTGTATTTGAATGCACACAGTTTATAAAATGTAAAGGCAGTGCTGGGTGTTTGAAGTAATAAAAATAGTTAAGTGACCGCCTAGACTACTCACGTATGAGGCTGTGTACGTAGAGTTCTGAACGAATCTGATGGTCGTGTGGGGCGTCTCAATGACTGCGAGGTTAAATTTATTCCAAAACACGTGATACCCACAAAACACCTCTAGTACAAAAGATACTTTGAGCCAAATGGTCTGATAAAAAATGGGAAACCAATCGACTTATCTAGTAAGAGACACCATACCGAGCGATGCGTTCAAAACCTGGGTTTCAGGAACAACTTTTAAAATTCAATGATATTGCTATCAGGTCCCAAAACCTGA
>NW_013706400.1:0-481 GCF_000517525.1 Limulus polyphemus | reverse complement strand
CAACATTTATTTATTCCATTTTCATACTTAATTACAACTTGAATAATAGCATCACACCAAGTTGGTTCAAATTAATAATATTTTCATTCTAAAATTAAGAGAACATGGGGAACAAGAAAAGACAATTTCAAATATAATCATTTCACCTTAAGTTATTTTGAAACATAGCACTAATTAAATTAAATGTTATTTATAACTTTTTCCAGTATTTCTTATTTAAACATGACAAGTTTGTAGAGAACAGTAACTTTCCAAGGCTTAGTACAGAACCTAAGTTTCATGTGGCTTGGAGTGAAAGTGTTCTTATAGTGGATTCACGACAGATATGTGACATTGGAATCTAACACTCCAGTACAAGTCTATCACTTTAAAATCATTGGAGTAAACTACAGGTGATAAACTGCCATTATGAATAAAATATATGATCCAAACAACTATAGTATGCTCTTAAAGTAATCAGGATTACCTCCTACAAATTTCC
>NW_013706399.1:0-481 GCF_000517525.1 Limulus polyphemus | reverse complement strand
CGTTCAACTGTAAACGTGAATTCACTACAGTAAATCATCTTCCAAACGTATGTTTATATTATATACCTTACTAACAGCACGTTCTGTAGTTTTAAAACGTTCAACTGTAAACGTGAATTCACTACAGTAAATCATCTTCCAAACGTATGTTTATATTATATACCTTACTAACAGCACGTTCTGTAGTTTTAAAACGTTCAACTGTAAACGTCAGCTCAGAGAACGTCTTCTAGTTACCAGGTTTTACTTCTATAACACCCCACCTTGTGAATTTCTACAGAGCACAAGGTTTGTTATACTAAGAGCAATTGATTCCTATGTTCTTGGCTAGATGTCTCCCTTGAGCTCAGAACCCTCTTGACATCCATCAGTGTATTTACTCGGTTCCTAGGTGAGCCGTTAAGTTTGCTGTCAAAGTTGTAAACTTCGGATAGGAACAGAAACACCACTGTCAGAAGCCCATAAGATTTTCATTTCTTTT
>NW_013706398.1:0-481 GCF_000517525.1 Limulus polyphemus | reverse complement strand
CTACTATATATATATATATATATATATATATATCTGAAACGTACCACAACCGAAAATAATCTTTTATACGCTCCAAAATGTATGCTTCTATGTTATTCGAACTAGTGACTTGTTGCCTTTTTTTTACTATGTTTATTAATAGTTCGTTGATTTTTCCGCTTCGCTCATTTTGTTGAATTGCTTAACTTTTCCTCTTTAAATACATAATTTTCTCTGTCGGCAGGACGTATGAAATCAACGTTCTTTATGGTACCGAAAAAGTTCAACCCTGAAACAAGAAATTAATAGCTCTTCTGGGAGTCGATGTTCTGTCAAAGGAGTGAAAGGAGTTAATAGCTTCTGGGAGTCGATGTTCTGTTAAAGAAGTGAAAGGAATTAATAGCTTCTGGGAGTCGATGTTCTGTTAAAGAAGTGAAAGGAATTAATAGCTTCTGGGAGTCGATGTTTTGTCAAAGGAGTGAAAGGAGTTAATAGCTTCTGG
>NW_013706397.1:0-481 GCF_000517525.1 Limulus polyphemus | reverse complement strand
ATATATATATATATATATACACGAAGGTTTTATTGTTTGCTTGATGTTTCGGGTTCATATATGTACTTGATTACGTTGACTCGGAGAATTTTATGAAAAGCCTTCCCTGGGTAAGAAGATCATATAAGAAAACACACTGTAGAGTCTTGTCACATATTTTATGAAAAGCCTTTCATAGAGAAGATCATATAAAACACACTGTAAAGTCTTGTCACATATTTTATGAAAAGCCTTTCACAGAGAAGATCATATAAAACACACTGTAAAGTCTTGTCATATATTTTATGAAAAGCCTGCCGTGGGGGAGAAGATCATACAAAATACACTGTAAAATCTTGTCACATATTTTATGAAAAGCCTTTCATAGGGAAGATCCTATAAAATACACTGTAAATTCTTGTCACATATTTTATGAAAAGCCTTTCATAGGGAAGATCCTATAAAATACACTGTAAATTCTTGTCACATATTTTATGAAAAA
>NW_013706396.1:0-481 GCF_000517525.1 Limulus polyphemus | reverse complement strand
ATATGTGTGTGTGATATTGGTGGGTTGAGTGTCTGGTACCACATATGTGTGTGTGATATTGGTGGGTTGAGTGTCTGGTACCACATATGTGTGTGTGATATTGGTGGGTTGAGTGTTTGGTACCACATATATGTGTGTGGTGTTGGTGGGTTGAGTGTCTGGTACCACATATATGTATGTGGTGTTGGTGGGTTAGTGTCTTGTACCATATATGTGTGTAATATTGGTGGGTTGAGTGTCTGGTACCACATATGTGTGTGTGATATTGGTGGGTTGAGTGTCTGGTACCACATATGTGTGTGTGTGATATTGGTGGGTTGAGTGTTTGGTACCACATATGTGTGTGTGGTGTTGGTGGGTTGAGTGTCTGGTACCACATATATGTGTGTGGTGTTGGTGGGTTAGTGTCTGGTACCATATATGTGTGTGTGTTATATTGGTGGGTATAGTGTATAGTACCATATATATATATATTAATTTG
>NW_013706395.1:0-481 GCF_000517525.1 Limulus polyphemus | reverse complement strand
TACAACCGTTATTTGGAGATATATCATTATCTAGCACTACCAATACCAACGTGGATGAAGATTAGTTGATTCAGGTCTACAACCGTTATTTGGAGATATATCATTATCTAGCACTACCAATACCAACGTGGATGTAGATTAGTTGATTCAGGTCTACAACCGTTATTTGGAACATATCATTATCTAGCACTACCAATACCAACGTGGATGTAGATTAGTTGATTCAGGTCTACAACCGTTATTTGGAGTATATCATTATCTAGCAGTACTAATACCAACACTGTTATAGATTAGTTGCTTCAGGTCTACAATCTTCAATTGGAGTATATCATTAACTATCACTACTAATACCAACGTGGTTGTAGAATAGTTGATTCAGGTCTACAACCGTTCCTTGGAGTATATCATTAACTATCACTACTAATACCAACGTGGTTGTAGATTAGTTGATTCAGGTCTACAACCGTTCCTTGGAGTATAT
>NW_013706394.1:0-481 GCF_000517525.1 Limulus polyphemus | reverse complement strand
GTGGGAAACGTTTTTTTCTTTTATTATACATAAAGAACTTCCAACTACTATCATTACTTGAGCAACAAATCATTTAGATCTTAAACATCAAAAACTAAAAACAGTGTTTTTGAATAAATTACATATCGAAACAGTCAGTAAACGTAATATCGCGTGTCGTTAAAGTACGTTATCTATTGTTTACCCTCTCCAACGAAACAACTTCTAAACTAAATATTTTATTTAAATATCCTAAATAATCCGATTTTTATCCGTACAGCATACAGTATTTTAGTTTGGCGATCAGTAAAAATAAATATTTTATTTAAATATCCTAAATAATCCGATTTTTATCCGTACAGCATACAGTATTTTAGTTTGGCGATCAGTAAAAATAAATATTTTATTTAAATATCCTAAATAATCCGATTTTTATCCGTACAGCATACAGTATTTTAGTTTGGCGATCAGTAAAAAATAAATATTTGCGATCCACTTATGA
>NW_013706393.1:0-481 GCF_000517525.1 Limulus polyphemus | reverse complement strand
TCGGTGTTTCACCTTTGTCTTGTTTGGACTCCAAGTAAATTTAAATGCTATGAATTTTAATTGGTGTTTCACCTTTGTCTTGTTTGGACTCCAAGTAAATTTAAATACTATGAATTTTTATTGGTGTTTCACCTTTGCCTTTTTAGGACTCCAAATAAATTTAAATGCTATGAGTTTTAATTGAATGTTTCACCTTTGTCTTGTTTGGACTCCAAGTAAATTTAAATGCTATGAATTTTAATTGGTGTTTCACCTTTGGCTTTTTGGGACTCCAAGTAAACTTAAATGCTATGAATTTTTATTGGTGTTTCACCTTTGCCCTTTTGGGACTCCAAGTAAATTTAAATGCTATGAATTTTAATTGGTGTTTCACCTTTGTCTTATTTGGACTCCAAGTAAATTTAAATGCTATGAATTTTTATTGGTGTTTCACCTTTGCCTTTTTGGGACTCCAAGTAAATTTAAATGCTATGAATTTTAA
>NW_013706392.1:0-481 GCF_000517525.1 Limulus polyphemus | reverse complement strand
TGATACATTTTATATTTAGTTATAGAATATGGTTATCCCCAGTATCACCTTTTTATAACTACCTGTTCAGCCACCGATACATTTTATATTAACTGTATTCTATAACTGATCCATTTAGGGATCAGTTATAAAATACGGTTAATATAAAATGTATCGGTAGCTGAACAGGTAGTTATAAAAAGGTGATACTGGGATCAATTATAGAATACGGTTAATATAAAATGTATTGGTGGCTAAACAGGTAGTTATAAAAAGGTGATATTGGGGAGCAGTTATAGAATATGGTTGATACCCAATATCACCTTTTTATAACTACTTGTTCAGCCACCAATACATTTTATATTAACCGTATTCTATAACTGATCCCTAATATCACCTTTTTATAACTACCTGTTCAGCCACCAATACATTTTATATTAACCGTATTCTATAATTGATCCCAGTACACTATATTTTATAAACATGTTTAGTCACTGATACA
>NW_013706391.1:0-481 GCF_000517525.1 Limulus polyphemus | reverse complement strand
GTTACATTTGTATTTAACATTGTAGTATGAGTAGGTTAAAAGTAATGTTTAAACTAGATACTCAGGTTACATTTGTATTTAACATTGCAGTATGAGTAGGTTAAAAGTAATGTTTAAACTAGATACTCAGGTTACATTTGTATTTAACATTGTAGTGTCAGTAGGTTACAAGTAACGTTTAAACTAGATACTCAGGTTACATTTGTATTTAACATTGTAGTGTCAGTAGGTTACAAGTAATGTTTAAACTAGATACTCAGGTTACATTTGTATTTAACATTGTAGTGTGAGTAGGTTAAAAGTAATGTTTAAACTAGATACTCAGGTTACATTTGTATTTAACATTGTAGTGTCAGTAGGTTACAAGTAATGTTTAAACTAGATACTCAGGTTACATTTGTATTTAGCGTAGTGTCAGTAGGTTACAAGTAACGTTTAAACTAGATACTCAGGTTACATTTGTATTTAACATTTTAGTGTG
>NW_013706390.1:0-481 GCF_000517525.1 Limulus polyphemus | reverse complement strand
ACAGTAAAAGGGAGAAAATGCTCAAAATGTATCTTAAAAAAGTTTTGAACAAACTCTAATAGCTTCAGGACTTATTTCAATATTAATATTTGATTTTCCAGAACTTTCTAAGATTTTTATGCACAATGTTAGGATTTTAAAAGAGTCTTTAGTGAAAACACTTGTGTATACCAACTGAAACAGGTGTATACCACCTGTTTCAGTTGGTAAACACCATATTTATAAGAGCATCTATCTATGGATGAACTGTCCAATGCTGGGTCAGTGGTGAAAGGTAAAGATTGAGTTCCATTAAGTTTTAAGTAAGGCTTACTCTGCTTCTAGGTTCAGCGTGACAGTCAAAATGAGTCACCTGTATTAGCCTGATATTGCCTGTGCAATTTAAGTACAACAATGATGGAGTGCTCTGCACACGTAGCATCAATTAGTAATTCCTCAAACAGCATAAGGAACAAAGGATCAAAAGAACAGCTTCCATACC
>NW_013706389.1:0-481 GCF_000517525.1 Limulus polyphemus | reverse complement strand
GGACAATTAGGTGGTGGGGGATTTGGGACAGGTGGACAATTTGGTGGTGGAGGATTTGGGACCGGTGGACAATTAGGTGGTGGAGGATTTGGGACAGGTGGACAATTTGGTGGTGGAGGATTTGGGACAGGTGGTAAGTTTGGTGGTGGGGGAGCAGTAAGTCACTTTGGCACTGGAGGGTTAGCAGCAGGTGGGCAGTTCGGTGCTGGAGGAGTAGGAACAGGTGGGCAGTTCGGAGCTGGAGGAGTAGGAACAGGTGGACACTTTGGAGCTGGAGGATTAGGAGCGGATGGGCAGTTCGGTGCTGGAGGAGTAGCAACAAGCGGACTCTTTGGTGCCGGAGGTGGAATAGCAGATGGATTCATTAGCGGTGGACGAGGAGGAGTAAGTCATTTCAATTTGGTATAAAGTTGTATATGCTTTTTTATTATTATTATATTTGTTTGTAATTAACCACAAAGCTACACAGTGGGCTACCTTT
>NW_013706388.1:0-481 GCF_000517525.1 Limulus polyphemus | reverse complement strand
GACATTACCATTCATATACTTCAACCCTGTAGTAATTTAACATTACCATTCATATACTTCAACCCTGTAGTAACTAACATTACCATTCATATACTTCAAATCTGTAGTAATTAACATTACCATTAATATACTTCAACCCTGTAGTAATTGACATTACCATTCATATACTTTAACACTGTAGTCATTGACATTACCATTCATATACTCAACCCTGTAGTAATTGACATTACCATTCATATACTTCAACCCTGTAGTAATTAACATTACCATTCATATACTTCAACCCTGTAGTAATTGACATTACCATTCATATACTTTAACACTGTAGTAATTGACATTACCATTCATATACTTTAACCCTTTAATAATTGACATTACCATTCATATACTTCAACCCTGTAGTAATTGACATTACCATTCATATACTTCAACCCTGTAGTAATTGACATTACCATTCATATACTTCAACCCTGTAGTCATT
>NW_013706387.1:0-481 GCF_000517525.1 Limulus polyphemus | reverse complement strand
GTCTTCAGGATTTACTGCTCTCCTTATACAGTAGGATCAGATTTAAACAAAGGATTGGATCTTTTGTCTTCAGGATTTACTGCTCTCCTTATACAGTAGGATCAGATTTAAACAAAGGATTGGATCTTTTGTCTTCAGGATTTACTGCTCTCCTTATACAGTAGGATTAGATTTAAACAAAGGATTGGATATTTTGTCTTCAGGATGTACTGCTCTCCTTATACAGTAGGATTATATTTAAACAAAGGATTGGATATTTTGTCTTCAGGATTTACTGAGTGTTTGTGTGTTTTCAGGGTGTATTATTCTTATAGTGAGATTGTTTTTGTTTGTGTGTTTTTAGGGTGTATTATTCTTATAGTGGGATTGTTTTTGTTTGTGTGTTTTCAGGGTGTATTATTCTTATAGTGGGATTGTTTTTGTTTGTGTGTTTTCAGGGTGTATTATTCTTATAGTGGGATTGTTTTTGTTTGTGTGTTTT
>NW_013706386.1:0-481 GCF_000517525.1 Limulus polyphemus | reverse complement strand
TATAATGTCTGTAGCAGAAACTGTAATAATCAAGCTACCCGTGCTGTTTGTGTTACTATATGTCTATGGCAGAAACTGTAACAATCAAGCTACCCATGCTGTTTGTGTTACTATAATGTCTGTAGCAGAAACTGTAATAATCAAGCTACCCATGCTGTTTGTGTTACTATAATGTCTGTAGCAGAAACTGTAATAATCAAGCTACCCATGCTGTTTGTGTTACTATAATGTCTGTAGCAGAAACTGTAACAATCAAGCTACCCATGCTGTTTGTGGTTACTATATGTCTATAGCGGAAACTGTAACAATCAAGCTACTCATGCTGTTTGTGGTTACTATATGTCTGTAACAGAAATTGTAACATTTAAGCCACCCATGCTTTTATTTTTTAAATCCACATGTTTAAATATTAAAAATCACATTTGAACCCTAGTGATCTCGATATCCCAGTAGTAACCCTAATAACGATATCTCCTTATCT
>NW_013706385.1:0-481 GCF_000517525.1 Limulus polyphemus | reverse complement strand
CCTAAACCTCGATTCTACTGGCTATGATATATCTACTACCAAAGTCTAGTTCTACTGATATGTCCTCTCCCCAAACCTGATTCTACTGGTTATGATATGTCTACTACCCAAGTCTAGTTCTAATGATATGTCCTCTAGCCATGCCTGATTCTACTGGTTATGATATGTCTACTACCCAAGTCTAGTTCTACTGATATGTCCTCTCTCCCAAACCTGATTCTACAGGTTATGATATGTCTACTACCAAAGTCTAGTTCTACTGATATGTCCTCTCCCCAAACCTGATTCTACTGGTTATGATATGTCTACTACCTAAGTCTAGTTCTACTGATATGTCCTTTCTCGAAACCTGATTCTACTGGTTATGATATGTCTACTACCAAAGTCTAGTTCTACTGATATGTCCTCTCCCTTAACCTGATTCTACAGGTTATGATATGTCTAGTACTAGAGTCTAGTTCTACTGATATGTCCTCTCCCC
>NW_013706384.1:0-481 GCF_000517525.1 Limulus polyphemus | reverse complement strand
GTAGGTACATGGTAAACACTAGAACTACACTTGTAGGTACATGGTAAACACTAGAACTACACTTGTATGTACATGGTAAACACTAGAACTAGACTTCTTATGTTTCTATTTTTGAAATGTGATCAATCTCTAGGTTTCAGGCTTAAACTTTATCAATGAATCAGATTAGAAATGAAACTTTAATATATAATAGATATCTGTATGGGAACACGTTTCATCTGATGGTTGGATGCACATATAATGATATATTGATGACCACATACATAGGTGTAGATACTGTTCCGGTGCATTAGAACTTCAATGATGTGTGGCTTTTTTAACTCGCTATAATTCTTCTTTGTGATCTTTATTCGGCATTTAAAAAAAGGAAGGTTATTATCCTTAATCGTCATGTAAAAAAAGGAAGGTTATGATCCTTAATCGCCATGTAAAAAAAGGAAGGTTATGATCCTTAATCGCCATGTAAAAAAGAAGGTTATGA